>NC_057814.1:462242521-462426419 GCF_018294505.1 Triticum aestivum | reverse complement strand
GTGGTGTGGTGGAGGGTTGAATGAACAGTAGACGGTGGAGGGGTGCCCGTGGAGGGGTGGTTGAACAGGACCCTGTGGTGTGGAGGGCTGGATGAACAGTAGACCGTGGAGGGGTGCTCGTGGAGGGGTGGTTGAACATGGTGGGTGGAGGGGTGGTTGAACAGTAGCCGGTGGAGTAGCGCGCGGTGGAGGCTGGATGAACAGGAGCCCGTGGAGGCTGGAGGAGGTCGACGGTAGCCCGTGGAGGCTGGAGGAGGTCGACGGTGGAGATTAACAGTATCCCGTGGAGTCCCGTTTTGCGGTACGCCACACCCCTCCCGATGAACTGGACCCCCGTTTCGACCGTAGGAGGTCCGTTTCGTCCGTTTTGCAGTACGCCACACCCCTCCCGATCAACAGGACCCCCGTTTCGACCGTAGGAGGTCCGTTTCCTCCGTTTTGCGGTACGCCACACCGCTCCCGATCAACAGGACCCCCGTTTCGACCGTAGGAGGTCCGTTTCCTCCGTTCTGCAGTACGCCAGGCCTCGTTTCCATCGCCTGTTCCGTCCAAGCCCTCCCGATGAACACGACCACGCATTCCGTTCCGACCCAGCCGGTTGGTTCCCACGCGTTCCGTTGCCTCCCGATGAACACGACGCATTGCGTTGCCTCCCCATAAACACGACGCATTCCGTTGCCTCCCCATGAACACCACGACGATGCTATTTCTCCGTTCCGACCCAGCCATGTATACGAGCCCTGGCCGTACGTATGCGCGAGTAGGCGTTCGAGACCCCGCCCGTATGTACACATACGTGGCCGTATTTTCTTTCTTGCACCCTGGACGCTGTACGTACGTGTACATGCTACATGCGCGCCTCTACTACGACACGTATGCGCCTCTACTACGACACGTGCGCACCTCTACATCCACCAGTATATATGTACGCACACGTTCGCGACCAGAATGACAACGCTACGTACGCTTTCGACCAGGTGGGTCCCGACTGTCAGGAACTTCCTTGCGTGCGAAGATGTAGCTGGTGGGTCCCAGCAGTCAGGGGGCGAATCGTTTTGTTTTTTTGCCCGGACGCACTTCCTTGCTTGCGAAGGTGTAGCTGGTGGGTCCCAGCAGTCAGGGGGGAAGCATTTTTTTCGTGAAATACGGTGGCCCGTCTGGTGGGTCCTCGCTGTCAGGTGGAGGAATAATCATTTTGCACGTAATAAGGAGGCACTTCCTTGCTACGGCCGTGGACCCAGCTGTCAGCCTCTCCACGTACAGTCCACGTCCGATGGAAGCCGTTCCTTGACCACGTTGACCACGCCGCGCCGAGAGCACCAGGGCGGTGGACGATGGCGAGGCCTAGGAAGGGGACGACGCGGAGCCGAGGAAGACGCGGCAGTGGATGCCCACGCATAGAGGAGTACGAGGGTTCACTAGTTCGCTGCGGTGTGAGGCTGCCGTCGCCGCAGAATAACAGGGGGTGTGGGTGAGTAGAGGGATGGCCTGGCCAGCGGTGGGAGTAGTGGGGGCGGTGAGGCGTCCGCCGCATCGCAGCCGGCCACGGGAGGCAGGAGCACGAGGCACGACCGGCGCTGGTTTGGGCGGCTGGAGCAAGAAGACCAGAGGTTGAAGAAGCACTACGGCCGTTGGATGGACATCGTACGGTCACTGGAGCTAGAATCGTGCATATTGACTAAGTTGACAAAGCCCTCCGTCCCCGTCAACTTAGTAGGCCCACAAGTCAGCCTGCCAATATACTAGGTCCCAGCTAACAGGGGGAGTATTCATTTTTTTGTGCGTAATAAGGAGGCACTTCCTTGCGTGCGAAGATATAGCTGGTGGGTCCGAGCGATCAGCGGCGGTAACGTTTTTTTCGTGAAATACAGAGGCCCTTTCGGTGGGTCCCTGATGTCAAGTGGAGGAATCATTATTTTGCGCGTAATAAGGAGGCATTTCCTTGCGTGCGGCCGTGGACCCAGCTGTCGGCCTCTCCACGTACAGTCCACTTCAGATGCATGTCGGTCGTTGACCATGTTGACCAGGCCGCGCCGAGAGCACTAGGGCGGTGGACGATGGCGAGGCCTAGGAAGGGAACGACACGGAGGCAGGGAAGACTGGGCAGTTATTTCCCACGCGGAGGGGAGTACGACTGTACGAGGGTTTACTGGTTCGTCTGCCGTCGCCGGAGAATAACAGCAGGTGTGGGTGAGTAGAGGGATGGCTAGGCCAGCGATGGGAGTACGGTGGGGCGGTGAGGCCTGCGCGGCAGTAGAGCCGGCCGCGGGGAGGAGCGAGCAGGCAGTCTCGCCGGCGCTTGTTTGAGCGGCTGGAGCAGGAAGAGCAGAGATTGAAGAAGCACGACGGCCGTTGGATGGCCATCCAACAGTCACTGCTTGTGCGTCAACCTTTTTTTAGGAAAGCCTCAAATCTGTGGAAAACAGCATACAGCCCATCTGCCATGATTTCTAATAATTTACAGCCCATTTGCTAATTATTAAGGTTTTTTTGGAGCCCATATTCTTTTTGTTAGCATTACAGCCCATATTGTGGCCACGGTTAAAAAATTATACGAAATTTTGCATATTCGGTGCGGTCCGAACTGTTTTTAATCCCGAAATTTCGACTCACATTCAAACTGATTTTAAAAATAAATGTATATCAATATAAAATCCAACAAATTCTCCACGCATAAAAATTAATGTAATTTAAAATCTCGAAATGAAAAAAAGATATTTGAAACTAATTGCCGGTTTGATGTGTTTTAAAAATGTACAACCCATTTCTCATTACTGATGGGCCATTTTCTCGGCCAGCCGAATGAAAGCTCTCCTCGTCTTGAAAGATTTGCAGCCCAACAGGCCCGACAAAGCGACTTACTTGGCAAATCACAAAAAAACTGGGCTATGGCCGTGGACCCAGGTGGCAGCCTCTCCACGTACAGTACTCTTCCGATGGAAGTCGTTCCTTGACCACGTTGACCACGCCGCACGGAGAGCACCACGGCGGTGGACGACGGTGAGGCCTAGGAAGGGGACGACGCGGAGCCGGGGAAGATGCGGCAGTGGAAGCCCGCGCGGAGAGGAGTACGAGGGTTCACTGGTTCGGCTGCAGTGTGAGGCTGCCGTCGCCGCAGGGCCTGGCCAGCGGTGGGAATAGTAGGGGGCGGTGAGGTCTCCGCGGCAGCACAGCCGGCCACGGGAGGCAGGAGCATGCGGCACGACCGGCGCTGCTTTGGGCGGGTGGAGCAAGAAGAACAGAGGTTGAAGAAGCACTACGGCCATTGGATGGACATCGTACGGTCACTGGAGCTAGAATCGTTCATATTGACTAAGTTGACAAAGCCCTCCGTCCCCGTCAACTTAGTAGGCCCACAAGTCAGCCTCCCACCATGGTGGGTCCCAGCTAGCAGGGGGAGTATTCATTTTTCTATGCATAATAAGGAGGCACTTCCGGTGGGTCCGAGCTGACAGCGGGGGAACGTTTTTTTCGTGAAATACGGTGGTTCGTCCGGTGGGTCCCAGCAGTCAGGGGCAAATGTTTTTTTCGTGAAATACGGTGGCCCGTCCGGTGGGTCCTACCAGTCAGGGGGAAACATTTTTTCCGCAAAATACTGGTGGCCCGTCCGGTGGGTCCCTGCTGTCAGGTGGAGGAATAATTATTTTGCGCGTAATAAGGAGGCACTTCCTTGCGGCTGCCGTGCCCAGCTATCAGCCTCTCCACGTACAGTACTCTTCTGATGGAAGTCGGTCGTTGACCAGATTGACCACGCCGCGCCGAGAGCACCACGGCGGTGGACGACGGCGAGGCCTAGGAAGGGGACGACGCGGAGCCGGGGAAGACGCGGCAGTGGATGCCCACGCGGAGAGGAGTACGAGGGTTCACTGGTTCGGCTGCGGTGTGAGGCTGCCGTGGCCGCAGAATAACAGGGGGAGTGGGTGAGTGGAGGGATGGCCTGGCCAGCGGTGGGAGTAGTATGGGGACGGTGAGGCCTCCGCGGCAGCACAGCCGGCCACGGGAAGCAGCGGCATGCGGCACGACCGGCGCTGCTTTGGGCGGCTGGGGCAAGAAGACCAGAGGTTGAAGAAGCACTACAGTCGTTGGATGGACATCGTTGACCACACCGCGCCGAGAGCACCAGGGCGGTGGACGACGGCGAGGCCTACGAAGGGAATGACACGGAGCCGGGGAAGACACGGCAGTGGCTGCCCACGCGGTGGAGAGTATGAGGGTTGACTGGTTCGGGTGCCGTCGCCGGAAAATAACAGGAGGTGTGGGTGAGTAGAGGGATAGACAGGCTAGGGATGCGAGTATGATGGGGCCGTGAGACCTGCCCGACAGCACTGCCGGCCACGGGAGGCGGGAGCAGGCGGTTCCGACGGCGCTGGTTTGGGTGGCTGGGGCAGGAAGATCAGAGACTGAAGAAGCACGATTGCCGTTAGATTGACATCTAACGGTCTGACGTTGGTAGAGTTGATTGTTGACTAAGTTTCTTTTTTGAGAAACCTTGTGTACGCATGCACTTAGTAGGCCCACAAGTCAGCCTCCAAATCTGTGGCAGACAACATAAAGCCCATTTGCTATTTTTTATAATTTGCAGCCCATTTGCTAATTCTTAAGTAATTTATTACAGCCCATTTTCTGCCCAGGACCACGGTGAAAAAGTTCAACCTTATTTTGCATATTTCGGTGGAGTCCGAACTGTTGTAATCCCGAAATGATAAACATTTTTTTAGAACTTATTGATTTGCCAAAAAAATCATTTTGTTTTTGTAAGCAAATAAGACGTGGGACAATTGAGTTGGTTTAAGGGAAAACCAGTGGTAAAGCGCAGGGTGGGAAAAAATAACAAAAATAAGGATATAAATATGAAAAGGGAATTTTATGTGTTTTGAATATAATGATACGTGTATATGAACTAGTAAAACTATAGGTAGAGATTAGAAAACGGATGTAGGACATGCGTTTCAAGAGGAAAATAGAACTGGGCTGTGTGTTTGATTCAGTAAAAAAACTGCCTGCGGATGTTGTAAGACAAAATATAACTAACGCTGGCGGGCCAGAGGCCAGTAGATACCTGCTAGATCTTTGTGCCCCGTTGTCGTCATGGGCTGGGCCTGTTAAAAACAAAACCAACCGTGGGCAGTTTACAGCCCAGTTGAAACTTGCTCGACCTGAAAAAACAATATACGTGCTCAATAAACGAGAGAATTCTGCAAGTACAGACTGATAACTGGGATGCAGCACGGATATTGTTTTTTTATCGTGATAATAAGTGCATGCACTTGTTTCGAAAAAATTGGAGAACTGGGAATTCGAACGGCAGGTGCTTATGCTACCCATCAAATAAAAATCAGGTGCCTGAAAATTCATTTTGAAACAAACGATTCAGCTTTATATCCACGTCGACCCTCGGCATGATGGTTGGAAGCAAATGCAAGTTCATACCAAAAGATCGTTAACAACAATACCAACTTGCGGACGACAAGGTAGTACAACTACCAATACCAAACTAACTTATAATCTTTTTACTCCTGGCCCTAGTGTTCGTCTGGTAGAAAATCTTGCAGAGGACCAGCTCCCGCTCCTTCTCTTGCTCCAGGTCCCCGAGGTGGTACTGGTGCATCACCCAGTTGGTCCTCTGTTGGTCGAAGTTCTTGTTGGTGTGCAGCACCAGAACCTTTTTTGCTGCCCGTCTTGCCGGCCGTTGACCATCACCGGCAAGGTATTGCCGGTCTTGTGCCACATCGCGTGCATGCCACACTCTGACTGTATCTTGCGACGCGTCCACGTGCCCCTTTTGAACGCCCTGGAATTGCGCTAGAAGAAATGCTTCCTTAGGCCACTCTGTGTGATACCTGCAGTATTGTGGAATACAGGTTTTAGTGTACCTAGTTGGCATTTTCATAACATCTTTGGCATGTTGCAGTCACTTGTTTCACTTTTTATTAACTGTCAAATTGTAATTGCTTCACCAGGTCCGCGTCTAAAAAGAAAAATAGAGCTATAAACAAAGGAATATGTTTGTGCAAGTAGACGGCCGATCGGTGTCTTACCTGGAAGTTTCTCAGGTTGGGTGTAGCATATGCCGTGCTCGCTGTCGATGGTTGGTATGAACAAATCGATGAGAGACTGAAATCTCGCGCTGTCAGCACTCACTTTGGCCTCAAGGTGCTCGATCAGCTCCTGATCCGTGGGATCGAACTTGACGCCAGCCGGCAGCACCGGCCAATCCTTCTTCGACTTGCATCGGTAATTCCAGTTATATGGTACTCAATGTATGATCAATCGACTGTTTTAAGTGAATGATTAAAGATTTCGACAGATAAGTGGTACTCCAAATCTGAAGTCCAGAATACCCGAACACGCTGCCGGGATTCTTGTGTCACCTCACGCGCAGCGTGTTGTCACGTCAATTCAATGTGTGGACATGATGAATAATTTGACCGACGTATACTAGTACTGCTACTGTACTACTTACTAGTCATATTTAGTGTCACAATTTATACATAGGTTTAACTAACAAGTACGCACTTGAAGCCTAACTGATATATATATGGCTTCTGCACAACATCTCCATCATCATTATCAGTACATCCTATGCAGGTGAGTTAGGATGCACTTGATCCTAGGAAGGTATCTATCCTTCAAACCAGAGGAGTGCTTCAAACTAACAACAGTACATAATATCCAACAAAAGAGGGTTGTGCTACAGCAGCAGAATACATGGCTCAGTCTGGATATCAGCACGAATCAAGTTGTGCATATTTGCTGTTGGCATGAACCACATCGCCGCATGTCGGGTTTGCAAAAGCCATCCATCGCATGGAAGCTTGATGCCTTTCACACACTGAAGATTATCTGGCAACAAGCTGTGTCGACGAATCACTGGATATGGTGATTCATGAAACCCATGGTATGATGTGTAAACACAGCCCCCCCCCTCGCGAATGGAAGTTGCATAGCACAATAATCATCGCCGGTGATATGATCGATGATTGGTTGGATGATCGGATAATTGAGCCCGAGGAACAAGGAGTGGTTGCCGACGCTGTAAACCCGCCTCCAGTTGAATACGCCTGGCCCAACGGAGCTGGGATCTTTCTCGAACACGAAGCAGCCATAGCCATCAATGTCACGAACACCCCACGCATTGTACTGCATGTGGTTTGATGTAATGGTTTGGTCAATTTGGTATGTGCGAATGAGCATCAAATGACCGCCGTCAGCTGAACGAGCGATAAACCACCACCCATCGGCTGGTATGATTCCAGGTCCTGGAATCATGAAGGCCAGCGCATTTGCGTCTGCTGCAACAATTCAAATTGGAGACCAAAAGGACAAAAATAAACAATCATGTTCAGAGTATGTGTGGAATTAAGATTATTATAACAGTGACACATATCATAGACAGAGAATTGCAATGCCGTGGTCATAATCATACCCCAATTTAGAGATTTACACATTGACCAGGGCATAATTAACGCCCAAAAGTAGCAGACTTATGTGTGCATGCGACCATTGAGATAAGAAGATTAAATGAAGGCCGTTGCATGCTGTAATTAAGGATAGACATGTAGCCTATACCTACAGCACAAGTTGGTGCATTAGTCAATCAATATCGATTTAGATTAAAGGCTAAATGCATTGGAAGTGTAGATGTACATCATGTACTACACTCTTTGTTTTATAGCCAATGTACACTCTTTGTTGGAAGACCGAGGGAGGACACGTGCATGCACTCACATACACAGCCAGGGCGGTTCGCGCGCAAGGGTTGGACTCGTGTCGCGCCTGCGTAAAGTTTTGTTTAACTGATTTCTTTGCTCTGCCAACTGACAGGTGGGACCCAAAAACCAGGTGACAATTTAACTAGTCAACAAAGTGCCACGTCGACTATGTGGCCGGTCAGTAGGGTGCAATACAGTGCTCTACGATTAGCTAGTGATCGTATAATCGCCGCAAAACTATATGTAGTGACCGTAAAGAGCGTATTGTTACATACGTTGACCGCCAGTGTATTTTTCTCGTTTCAAATTAAGCCATATTAATCGGAAAGGACGGAGTATGGACTACTACTACTAGTACTAGTACTGCTTTGATGTGTCCCGTCAACTCGCCGAACGAGGAGAAGCTTGTTTACTACGCCTCTCCCTTGCCCACGCGCGCGGTGGTTCGCAGGACGAGGAGAGGGTTTTGACTACAGCGCCCTCTCCCTCTCCCTCTCCCTCTCCCTCTCCCTCTCCCTCTCCCTCGCCCTCGCGGTGGACGTGCAGCAGTTCAATCGGTGTCTGATTGCCAGAAGCATATTGTACTGTAGTGTCATCATTGTTGGACCTTCCGAAGAGGCGAAGAGCCAAGTGCAAGGTTCACACGAGTACAAACTGTTGAACCTCCCGAAGAGGCAAAGATCCAAGCGCAAGGTTTTATAGGAGTTGTCGTCCTAGTAGGAGTGTACTACAACTATAGCGAACGATGCTACTGTATGATGCCGCCACGTCACGTATATCCAAAGTTGTGCCACCTTTTTTTCTCAAAGAGCATGTTGGAGCCCGTGCAACAACCACACAAGTTGCATGTACACATAACACATTTACTAGTAATAAATTCTAAAGGACAAATGCCAGTATGCCACACAAGTTCATCTCCAATTCATGTGATAAATTTGTGCACGACTTGTCTACATATATTCACAGCGCTACCATTCACAATTACCGTACTCCACTTACACGTTATAGATGGGCTACATGTCCTCCTCCAGGTTCGAGTCCCAGGTGTTCTTCATGGATGGCACGATCCATAGCGGTGGGCAACGGGAATCATTGTCGCAGCTTTCTAGCCCGGTTCCACACGATGGAGACTCATCCAAGCTGAAGCGGCATAAATCAGGGATAGCGTGTCCCAGCATGACGTTCATCCGGCGGTGCGCACTAAAGACACAACCATGCTTCATGAACGGCAGGCCTTCCGTGTCGTGCACGGAAGGTGGCATCCGCTTCACAATGGGGTAGCTGTCCCCGATGAAAAGCGAGTACTCTCCAAGAGTGTTCCTCGGCACCCACGTAGCATCACGGGGGTCGAACTCGGCGCCGTTCATCTGGTACACGCAGCATCCCAGATCTGGACACATGGTGACGTATATAGTCAAGGTCCATGCATAATAATGTTGTGCTCAAATATGGCGGTCAGTAATACTGTGCAGCAAATAGTACTACTCTGGTATAGAGGAAGTAAAATAACCGGCTTATTATATATAGCCACTCTTGGGTACATGGATGAGATAGTAAGACATGGAAAAACAAAAATGATGGCAGCTAGTGGGTTCAAGTCTTCAAGGGCCTAGCTAGCTATACACGTCCTCCAAGGTAAAAAGTACTCCTACTAGTACTACAAAGTATACTACTAGTACAACAATGAAAGAGAAGGCGAGAGGGTTAAAAAATGGAATACCTGGGTAGATGGTGACGGTCCGATCGTGGTAGATTGTGTGACCATGTTGCACATCAGTGGTACCATGGGTAACGACTGCTAAGATAGTTGATCCCAATATGCCAAAGTCAGCTACAAGGTTCCAGGTTAGACTGAATCACGTATGCAAATGCACATCCAGGATCGGCGATCTTATTTTGATCGGGGGATGACTGGTCCCTGCAAAATAATGGAGTACCGTTAGGGATGCAAATGATGGTTTGTGCATTCCGTTTGTAATCTCCCGTACCGTAGGATGGCAACCAGATGAAACAAGTCCCCTGGCTTGTCACCGCGAAGATGCGGCCTAAATGGCGCACGGCGTCTTCGAACGTGTAGGGGTACAAATCTGCCGCCGCCAACATGCGCTAGCCTCTGCCGTTACTGCCTCTTGCATTGATGGCAATCCTTATGTCGAACACTGCGATGAGATAGTAATCATCGTAGCCGCGTCGCTTTGTCGGCGGGTCCGCAATTGCTATCTTCTTCAATCTCATGTAGGCATCATCATATGTATTCAAGCCCAGCCAGTGCGGAAGGCCGGTCCCAATGGTGGAGAAGGGGTCTACCGGAACGACCGCACTGCTGTGGATGTTGTGCAAAATGATGGTGGTATCCGGCCAGAGGTATGCAAGCCAATCTTCGTTGGCACGGACCCAGACCTATATATAAGACGGTGGGCAGCAGAGAAACTACGGGATGGAAATGGAATAACTAAGTACTACATGATCAAACTCCATTACTGACCTGCTCATCGGACAAAATCCGACTACCTCTCAACGTCGGCAACTCTAGCGGATTCAATGTGCAACCATGGCCAGGGAGCGGTGGACTGTTCAAAGGATTGTCCCATAGAAGAACCTTCTCCTCGAGGACGCAGGGAAGAGCAATAAGCATGGCCTTTTCCCAAGCCTGTTTAAGCAGCGTCTTGAAAAAGTTGGTGCAGGAAGCACCGAGTCTTGCGGCGGTGAGGACGTCGGAGCGGCGTGCGATTTCTCCCAGAGGATCGTCGTCCAAGGTCTCCCAGCCCCGACGAGGAGGAGAACCGCCTGGCGAATCCATGGGTGCAGCGACGAACTGCCTTCTCTTCAGGGGGAGGGGAACTGGCGAGGAGGAGACAAGAGTGTAGTAACCACAGGGCCTCGTCCCTTCCAACTGTAGATCGTTCCTCAGCGAAGGGGTGAGGCTATTATTTACTACTAGTACTAGCATTATGGAACGTTATGGGATTGCATTATACTGTAAATAATAGCACTAGTAAGAAATTTTTGGCACTAGGTAGTAGTTTTTGGCGTGGATTAAGAAATTTTGGGTATGTTTTTGCCATTTTTTGTACACGCCAACTAGTGTCAAAAAACGTCTTACATTATGTGACGGAGGAGTACGTACTCGTACTGTAGCAGTACTAGTACTACTTTTCTCAACTAGTAGTGCGATGTACTGTACTTCTAGTCTAGTCTAGTATAGTGCACCAGTTTTGAACTCTTGAATCTCAGGGCCAAGGAGCTACACTTGGAAGTGGAGGGTACTACTGTTCTCTAGAACCATCGCTGTACTATCAATGCAGGGGAAGTACACCTGCGTAGTGGCCTAGTGGGTACTCTCGGTGCTCTATTCAGCCGCTCCTCTCACGTAGCTGGCCTACTCAGCCGCTCCTCTCACGCACACACTAGCAGCCTGTTTATCAGCGACGGTTACTGCGGGGGCAGAACATTTGAGTTATTTGATACAGCGAGACTAGGCTTTTCGCTTCCATTTGTGGAGGTGTAATGGATCTCGTCGAACTTTGTTAGTAGTTCCTTCTTTATGAATGAGCCTAGCAAAGCTTTTGCCTCCGTTTCAAAAAAAACACGTCAAGAGGAATTTCTTTTATAGTAGAGCCGATAATGGAGTGAAGTCCATGCGTGCAACGCCACAAGCTACAGAGTAGTAGTAGAGCACTTTACATACAGAGCCATATTGCACAGTTCCCAATGCCCCGCCAGGCATTTCCGGCTCCTCGGGCTTAATTGGGAGGTGCTAGTTTAAATATGCTACTAGCTGGAAGCTGCAAGCAAGGTGCGGCTAGGGCGAGCACGTGAGCCACAGGATGCTAGGAAGGAAAACCCGTTCACGTGGCTAGGCTGTCCAGTACACCCAGATTGTGGGGCCGCACGTCCGTTTGACTTCAAAACTCAAACTACCCGTGTAAAATATTGGCTCGCAGCGAAGTGTAGTAGTACTATTTTTAAAAAAAAGGCCGCCATGCATTCGGCCGGGATCGAACCCACAAAACGAGGTATACACTCCCGCGAGCACTAGTAGTACTCGTTGGAGTACAACGCAACCTAGAATCGCCTTTTGTCGCTAGTAGTACGTACATTGTTCCTTACAAGAAACCCCTAATGGTTAATAGTATAGCCAGCTGCTGGCTATAAGCCAGTGCCATGTCATCTACAGCCCATCTTATAGCCAACATGTACAATAATAGATCAAAAGAGTGTACTACTTTTTTATTATGTGGCCCACTTCTCATTCTCACAAAGTGCCTAGGAGCACATGCTAGAGCTGGCTCTTCACGAAGAGCCCGCTTACCTTCTCTCTCCTCTTCTCTTTCCTCCAACTAACCAGAAATATACTAGTTTATTTCTTATAGCCCGCTGACTCAGCTCTATTGTACTTGCTCTAATAATGCAAGAAACCACTAAAATTCCAAGAAACTACTACCACTTGCATACGTGGCAGACTTAAGATAAGACTACCTTATCAACCATTGTACATGCTCTTACCAACAAAAATCCCCAAGTGACCTCCTACCTCCGGCCCGTTCACCTAGTCATCCTCGGCCATGGGACGCAGCTACCGCCGTCGGCAGAAGGCGAGGTCAAAACCGCCGGCGGTGCGGAGCCCATGTTGCGGCAGCCCGGATACTAGCTCCGTCCGGCGCTCGCGGCCGCTAGCTAGCCAAGATAGCTCCGTCCAGCTACTTGTCTGCAAGGTTTGCTAGCTAGATTGGCACGGCAGCGCGGCGGCTTGCTCGCGCGTGCCGCGCTAAGGCCAGCCATCTGGCTCGAGCGAAGGCCAGCGCGGCGGCTTGCTCGCTCGTGAGTCACGCTCGGGCCAGCCTGCCAACCCGTGCGGAGGCCAGCGCGGCGTCCGGCCCGTCCGCGGAGCGGCGGCCAACTCGCTCATCACGGCGCCACCGACGAACACGCATCAGTACTGTTTGAAGTAATGTTCAGGAAAAATAATGATTTGAGGGGGAATAACAGGATAGAAGGTCAGATGTGGGTCCCTCGTGTCAACGGTCAAACAAAATGTGTTGGTTTAAGCTGCCTCTCAGCACGGACGTGTGGGCCAACCCTGTCATAAATGGGTTTAAACGAACCTAATCGGTAGGAGTACTAGGTAGTTTTTGGCGTGGATTAAGAAATTTTGGGTATGTTTTTGCTATTTTTTGTACAATAGATTCTTCCTAGGGCTGGTTGAAAGTGGTAGTTTTTTGTTAAATACTCTACATATTGTAAGTAGGAGTGAAAGTTAAGCTTTGGAAGCCAATAAGCAAGGCTAGTTACATAGTGCATATGTGTACATGATTGAAAGTAAATATCAACCATGAGTGACTAATATCTTGATGGAAAACTCGAAACTATGGAATACTAGGAAAAAAATGCATGGTTGGAAATACTAGCAATGTTCATGTCCGTTGCAACGAATCATAATTAGAATAATACTTATTCACAAACTTGGTACAAAACACTCTAATTTTGATATACATATGTCACTAGAGATATATTATGTTTCAATTAGAATATATTCCTTGGGCTGTTTTGGTGAGGTCAGGGAGGGATGTGGTTGGTTTTAAGATACTAATTATGGGTTTTTCTGCAAATTGGTAGACAAGTGGGATGTTGGTGAGAAAAGGCAACAACTTACCTCACAATCGTTAGATGTAGATCTAATGGTCAGAAACGACGGATGGCAGACACACCAGCATCACCAACTTAGTCTTGTGTAGGAGTACTAGCAAGATCCGTGCATTGCACGGAACATCAAGATGCATTTTTTTATAAAACACTTGTTGTGATTGACCCTTGCGGGAGTAATCCCATGTGTAAAAACTAATGATATCTCGAGAAATATGAGATAAGGTGAAGAGGAGTGGGGTGTGGTGGTGGTTGGTGGTCGGACTGAGCGGAGGCATGGGGATTGACGACGCCGGCAGCGGCCACCAGGCCAGTTTGTTCCAGAGGCTTCCTTTCTTAATTGCTCAACAATGAGGTTTGTTGGAGATAAGGATGAACGAGGGAAGGCCTTGTCTGCAAATGTGGAGAGGGGTGCGGGTATCTTTTAGTTTAATTTCCATCCGTCAGATATAGATCGGACGGTCTATATTGCAAGATGGCACACGTACCATCATCACCAACTCGGTTTTTAAGAGAAGAAATATAAGTATGGAGATACAAACGTATTATCGATACTTGCTTCCGTAAACTAGCATCTACATTCTATTCAACGCCTCGGCATGTGGGGCCTTAGCACAATGACTTCTCGACTGTGTAAAACAAAGATTTTCCCGTCGCCGACAAGGAGGGGGTGACGGCGGCGCGCTTTTTGGCTTGCTCTAGTCCTAGTAGTCATACTAGGTGGTCTAAGCACGTGTAGATTTATTCTTTTTCACGTCTCGTGTTCGCCGTACTGCCACGACTGTTGATGAATAGACGGTAAGTTATTCATGGGGAAACCCTTGTTGAGCGTGTTTGCGAGAGAGAGAGAGACAGTGTGCGTGTGTGATATGTTAGAGACTGAGGCAATGATAACAGATTCTTTGTGTCTATGTGTGGAGGATAGAGAGAGACATGTACATGGGGCTTTGTGTTGTGTAACGTGGAGACAAATATACATAATTAGAGAGTGAGTGTGTGAGATACACATGCGGACATGAGGAGAGATGAGGATCCAGATAAATGGGTGTTTGTGCGTGTCTGTGTGTGTTTGTGCACGCGTTTGTGTGTGAGAGGGAGAGAGTGTATGTGGAGTAGAGAGACCACTGATGATGTAAACCTAGTATAAGGGAAGGGGGAATGGTGTGACATGTGTAGTAGCGAGATAGCACGGGTGCGGGCGGGGGGAGCAGACTATTTGGAAGAGACATCGAGTGTGTGTGTGGGAGAGGGGTGTGAGAGCGAGAGAAAGAGAGAGCTAGCGACGAAGAGAGAGAGAGAGAGAGAAGAGAGGGGGCGAGAGGGGTCGTTTGTGTCCATAAATGGCGTATAGATAGGGAGACAATGTTGATGTTGTCCGAAATTGGCCTATGAACGGAGACGCAAGGGAAGCGAGTCATCGTGTGTGTGATAGGGACTTCATGAGAGATCTAGAATAGATGGTGTAGAGAACAATGTGCGAAATCGAGAGCGATTATACATTAGGGAGCTATGCAAAGAGTCACGACATATATGTATACAGGGAAGGAGCTGGGGCGGGTCCGCATGTGGGCGAGATAGAAAGAGGAGAGTGGTGCACAAGGAGACAAAGTGTGCTTGTTTGCAGTGGGGGTGGTGTGTGAGGTGAGTGCGCGAGAACCACATGACTAGGGAGATAGACGTTTGGGGGCGACGTTTTGTGTGTATGGGAAATATACACTCTACATAGTGCGTGTGCTTGGGTAAGAGAGATAGCGGGAGACCTAGAGAGTGAGGGAAGAGATGTGTGCATGCCCGAGAGACAAAGTGATAGAGACCTATGTTGGGGTCCGGACTTTACAAGAGAGAGGGGTGTTAATGTGCTCGTGTGTTGGTGTTTGGGGGAGAGAACGACTTCTCTATGTGTGTGTGTGGTGGTGGGGGGGGGTTGACTTCAGATAAAGAGTGAGGTGTCTATATTTGAGGGACTTTAGCGTAATTGAGATATTGTGCACTCATGGTTGATCAATTTGTTTCACAGTTTGTACTATGAGATAACGATACTTTTGAACATGCGTGATATACCTTGATGTACCAGAATTACAAACCTAAGATTGGAATTTTGGAATTCGACTCCATCATTAGCTTTTGTAATTCATTTAAACAGAGGTACATTTTTTAAGTCGGGATTTCGTGATTTCAAATTCATATATCAAACCTAGAGATATACACATACGGGCATGTTCAAACTTTATAATCATCCACTTTATTCATACACATACACATTTTTGCTTTTGTCATCATATTTAGGATAAACACATTTGGAATTTCATTTGAATTGGACCGTATGATGGTATTTGCTTGTAGTAGCTCAATGATCCATATTTGAATTGAATGGACAATCTAAGTTTCGAGTTGGAGACATTGATTTTCAAAACTTGCACATTTTTTTGCGTGCAAAACAAACAAATTGTCGGCCATGATATCATAGTCGGCCGTACGAGAGCAGAATACTTATAATTTTAGGCGCCAAAAGCTTTCAAACTTCCCGCTCACATCGAAATATCACGCGCCCGAAAGTTTAGCCCTGCGATATTCCTGTTTTACCCCTGCCACATGAACGGAAAAGGGCTGCTTTGGTAACTCCATTGTTTTCCCCTCTTTGCCCCCAACATTCTTCCCCAGAGCCCCCCCCCCCCCGACCCCCCAACCACGGCAAGCCGCCGAATCTAGTCCTCCGCCACAGCGGTGGACCTCACACCCCGCCGGATCTACCTTCCGCACCTTGGAACCCCCAACTGCCAACTCACCACTTCACCGGAGCCGCTTCAGCGACTGGCTTGTCCACCGCTCCAGATCTCCTTGACCGCCATCATGGTCCACCGCACCGGATCTGCTTAACCGGCGCCCTCGTCCACCACAGCGTAGGCCCTTCACTGACTCCCTCGTCCGCCCCTTCGCTGGCCCTTCATACAAGCCCTCGTCCACCGCAACAGATCCGCCTCACCGAAAGCACTGTACAACGCGCCCGCCGAAGCCTTCGTCCACTGCACCGGACCCGCTCCACGGACGCCATATTCAACTCCACCGGCCCTGCTTTACCGACGCCGCAGCCTCATCAGGTTATTTCGATTTGTACTCCTTCGGTTTTTCTCTTTATCATGCAACTGTTCACTTACCACAGATGAGCTTTCTTGTATGTCGACAGGCGCCGCAACCGTAGCACCGGAGCCGCTTCGGCGACGGCGACAGCCGGCCCAAACTCAACCGCAACACGAGCACCATCGACGATCCTTAGCTATCAAGTATGACAATGATACCCATACGCTGCCGAGAATCAGGTACTATTATCCAACGGTCGGCGCCTACGTTCACTTTCTAGCATAAGCACCGCACCTTTGAATTTCTTCAGGCATCATTCAGTTTTTCATGAGACACGTTATTCTGCTTGCACCTGTAGGGCCATACTTCTGGCAATGAACATGTTACATGTGCTAAATTACATACCAGTGCACATATAGTTAATATGCTTTAGTTTTGTTCTGATGCCACCTGTTGGTTCCATCGGACTGCTTAATGTTCTCTATGCTTAATTACACATCAGCAAACTAGCATGTGGTTCCGCTGCTTTTTGTTCGTTTTACCCTACATTTTCTGATGCTAGCTATTACATCACTGCTCCGAGCCTCTGTTCATTACTTGTTTGTGTGTTCTTGATCTTCCCAAGTTGCATGACTAATTTGATGCTTCTATTAATTATGGAGCTGCCAACCCCATCAAGCAAAATATTTGTTCTTTTGGGGCTGGCACCTCGAACAAGCATAAAAATAGAGGGAAGCAGATATATTGTCGTGTATGCACACACCCTTCTTTCATTAGTTTAGATGAACCATTGATGATCAATTCGGACCAGTGCATGCGATTAAAATTAATTTTACCTAAATAGATGGTGCAGAATAAACTACAACAACTAGATTTGCAACCACGGGATGCTGACGATATCTTCAAAGAACATTGCAACAGCAGCTAGGCTTCACAGCAACATATGGTAAGCCAGTGTGTTTTAGTACATGTGAAATGTAATGCGAGTGGGCTGCTTTCTTGGCTTGTGCCCTCAACGTGTAATCCTACCGAATTACAAATAGTTCAGTTGTCTGCTTTGCTGTATTGCTTGATTCGAATGCTTATTTGTTGTTACGCTATACCTGAGTTGGCCAATATGTCAGCAGTGCCTGCTGTACTATCGTAAAGAAATGCATGCCTATTTCATTTGAGTCCTTAACTTTTCCTCTCAACTTCATCACAAGACTGTCTTCGTAGTTTATATGAGGCCACACTGTTAAGTGCTTTCTCAGATTATTTCAACTGCTTAGATGCCTTGGCAACTTAAATATAGCGGTTGTACACTCCCTTTCAACTAGGGATGTCAACTGGGTCCCGTTTAATCCCGATTAAAGTCCACTAGTGGTATGATAGTTCAAAAGAGTTTTTGTTTTTTGAGGAAAATGAACTAGGGAGGTAGCAAAAACTAACTAGATGGGACTGGCGGATGTCGTTTATTTGCCACTTACATCCCTAGTTTCATCTTACCATTTTAATTTCTTTTCGGCTGATGCTGCTTCGAACCATTTAAATATAGTTTGCCATGCTCGGCAATAATTCGTCCGTCGTTTACCATGTAAGCTTACTGCCTGGATCATACGATAACTATCTCTTACTGATGTCCAGCAGAAACCTTTCAGGATGCCGTTCACACTAGGACACAATGTACAACCCCAGAATCTATTTGTGGAAGCAGTGCGCCATCCATGTTACCAGATGGTAGCAGTTCAGAGGCAACACCGCCGGAGAGCAGTCTGAGCACAGATATTATAGTGCTTGAGGCTCTACTAGAGGCAGAAAGAGATGGTGTGGCTGCCATGAATGAGGTAATCTTTATCTTGAGGCTGGAAATTACGGAATTAGCGGCACGCATTATGCAAGCAACCCAAGAATTGGAGGAAGTAAGAATGTTGCATTTGAAGACGGAGGAGGTCCTGCTGTTTCTGCTATCTGAAGCCCAAGGTAATCCCGGTTCTTCTTTAGATACCAGTTGAAATTGTCATTAGATTATTGTACTTGCATGTTGTGTCATGTCTCTGAATGGATTATGTTGCAAGACCCCCTATGTTGTCCATGTGTTGTAATGATCCGAATTTTTTAGGCGAGGTAATCCTCAGTACTTGTATGATTGACATAAGGTGAACTGTTTTTCGTGTGAGCATATTGTATTGGATGAAATAACTGTTTGACTCAGAGTGTATCCAACCTACTGAATTCGAAGATCACGGCATTTCTAAATCATAATCATATATAAAGGTGGAATAAATCTTTGTTGTGGTTTTGAAGAAATAAATAACAAAACGTATAATTATCTGTGGATATTCGTAATCGAATACAAATTGGATTTGAATTTAGTTTGCCAGGTCCCAGGGCAAACGTGAATGCTAATTCTCCCAAGTTTTGAACGAAGCGGCTAAACACCCACTATAATTTGTGGGCTGCCCGAAGCAAGTGTTTGCGAGATGGAAATTACTGTCTACCCCTGACACTTGACATCCTTATCGACCGGATTTACACTGCTGTCGATAGGGGTAGACTAGTAACTTCAATCAGACGTGACACGACGGCCTCTGAGCCCATTCAGACACGGTGGGCGCCAAACGTGGGCGGCAAAACACATTTGATTCAAGCTCGTCCGAAAGACATGTGTCTCTTCCTCCATTTCCCCATTCATACACGGTGGGCGGCAAAACAAACTCTCCTCGTCCGAAATCGATGTAGGCTAATATTTTAAATAGGGGCAGATGTGTAACTTCCATCAGACGTGACACAACCGCCCTACCTGTCAGCCCCGTTCATACACCGTGGGCGCCAACCGTGGGCGGCAAAACACCCTCTCCTCGCCCGAAATAGTTACCGGCAAATATTTGGGAGATGCGAGATTACCGTCCTATCCCCAACCGACGCGATGTCCGAAATTTTAAACGGGGGATAAGTTCGTAACTTTCCCCCATTTCAGAGAAGCGCGTCCCAAAGTTTGAGATCCCCCCTCCCCTCCATTTCCCCATTCATACACCGTCGGCGGCACGACAACCTCCGCACTGCGGCCAGCCTCCTCCGTCCGCCACCCCATCCTCCACCTTGCCGGAGCCGCTACCCCTACCCCGTCGTCCACTGCAAGAGATGGACGTCTCTCATCCACGGCGCTGGACCAGGATCCTTTCATCGCCTCCTCTCGCTTCATCGGCGCCGTCGTCCACCTTGCCGTTGCCGCTCCTACGACCGCCTCGTCCACGGCAACAGGATATATCCCCCGACCCGGCCGTCTGCCGTCTAAAGTCTTCTTCCCCGCCGCCGACAGCCATCGCACCCGCAGCACCCTCAACGTATCAGCATAGGCCTACACGGCGTCGCAAGAGAGGTGGTACTCTTCCATATGTGCTTAAGTTATTGATCTCACCCGGAAAATAGATCGTAATTTGTTTACTGTACTTTTCTTGTCCGTACCAAATCGTAGTGGCTAGTTGAAAGCAAACATTGGTTGCGAAGTAGCTTTGTCCGGTTTGCACCTTCAGATCCGCCATGGCACGGGCACTATACTCGTAAAGCTTATGGTTTCCCCCCTTTATATTCACTACCATCATCGTAGGTGCTTCGTGTCGTGCTAGCACTGCTCCTCAAGACCTCAACCCAAAGCTTACGTGTTGAAATACGAATCTGATATGATGCTCATATCACTAAAACAGAGAATGTTTAATTGGTCACCTAATGTTCCTATATTCGTTTCGAAAAGCATGTGCGCCACCCACTGGTCCAGCTAGTTCCACTTTCCTGATTTTTCTCTTGATGCTTAGGGTTTTCCCCTTTTATCTACTCTACTATGATCTGCGTAGGTGCTTTCTGTCGTACTAGCATTACTCCACCCTTCAAGCTAAACAACACAACACTCAGAATTCGAAAGCTTAGTTGTTCAAATATGATTGTGATATGATACTGATATTAGTTAACCGACACATTTAATTGGTTAGCTAAAGGTCCCACTTGAGTTTCCAAATGCATGTCGCGACATATAGAGAGACAGCATAATTGCATTTCTTTGTCACTTGTTGACCGTACTTTCTTGTCCATACCAAATCTTAGTTGTTATTTCAAAGCAAACATCGGTTGCTAACTACCCTTTGCGCGGTTTGCAGCTTCAGATCTGCCATCCCACTGCCACGGTCAACACTGTACTCATCATGCTTATGTTTTCCCCATTTTATGATGACCACAATCAGCCTACGTGGTTCGTGTCGTAATAGCACTGCTCCACCCATCGAGCTAAACAAGCTTAGTTGTACAAATTCATATCTGATATTATTGCTGATATTAGTAAAACTGAGAGATGTTTAATTGGTTAGCTAAATGTTCCTACTTTAGTTTCGAAATGCATGTGAGCCACATATGGAGAGACCGGAAAGAATAGTATTTCTCTGTGCGCTCTGGTTCATCATGGGTGGCCAACCGACATTGTATTGAAAGACTTGTAATATCTTCAATCTGCTTGCTCTTCTGCTCTTCTTTAAGATGATACTCTTCTCTTGCGGTCGACTGGTCAGGTCGAGTTGTTCTCCCTTAGTATATTTTGAATCTGTCAGGTCAGGTCGACTTGTTCTTCTTTACTATATGTTGAAGCTATCATCTGCGAAGTGTCATCACTTCTGGAGCTCTCATATTTTGAGTAGTAGGCCACATTATATTAATGCACACAACAAATTACAGCATGCATGGCATCTTTTAAAAGAATTGCAGAGATAGCACAAAGGGGTTTACAGGGAGGCAGTATTGGATTAGAATCACTTCTGCATTACAAAGAAAATCTCACTTGTTTTTATGTTTTCATGCATGTCAGATATTGAACATTATCAAAATGAATATGAGAATGGGCGCACGAGAGGAATATTGCGGAACGATCCACTGGCTAACAAACTTGGCATGGTGGAGGATGGCCTATCTTATTCACCCATCAAGGTGCTTGCTCTAACTTTGCAAAGTTGTATTGGTCGCACATATTTTGCATCTGACCTCTTGCATTACTTCTACTTTGTTACACCATCTGCTTAGTTTAAGCATCATATATGAGTATATGCCATACCTATCCATTTTCTGTACCTATTCCATGTGTCGTCACACTATGTTTTTCCAGTCAAATGTTGTTCTTTCGTAATAGATGTCCAAAAGGAAGAGGGTGAGTGCAGATCCTCAAGGAGTACAAACTAGGTATTTGGAAAAGGTAGTGATACCTGTTAAATCAGATAGATCAGCAGCCACAGAAAACACAGGCCCAACTGTACCACACTTTACCCCTACTCCAGTGGCCAAACCCCTATTAGAACTGCTGGGAGCCCAGCGTCAGGTACTGTCTATGATATCAATTCAAAATTTGAACTCCTAAATTTCTGCTTGTGCCTTACCTTCTCTCTTGTATGAAAACTAATTTCAGATGAATCTCCTTGCTCAAAGGATCATACGATCTCAAAACAATAATGGGCTCTGCATTGCTCTTGTCAGTACCTCTCTCCCTTTTGCCTTGTAACGCTGTACTTAATTAATTGCTATTTGATTATGTATCATCAGTCTGCACCTGAGCTTCATTATCCTCTGTTTCTTCCAATATTATTTGATCTATATTTACTCTTTGCAAAATGTAGAATAATGGCAACGCTTATAAAGAATTTTCTTTGGGGAATTTATTGAATTATCCTTCCATCAACATGGAGAAGGGCTTTGTCCAGCCCGTGTTAACATGTAATGTAAGTTCATCCTTCTCAAGCCTTCAAACTTTGTTCTAGTATAGATTTGGATAGGCATCATTTCCTCCACTGCTGTTTGCTTTGCTGTTTACATCTGATTGGATGTTTGCAACAACTACCAGTTTCAAATTGTAGTTGTAAAAACATGTTCCTTATGCAGAACAGATCCATTTATTTGCTTATATAATTGTGAAACCTGTTACGTGTCTCCTTGTTTCTCTTTCAGACTCGTATCTCTTACGCCAGGCAGAACTTTAGGGAAGATAGTGAGCCAAACCATCTTGAGGACAGCGAGATGACCCCAAGGTCCTGTCTTGATGAAGACAGTGAGTTGAAGCTACTCACCAGCAGGTGTGAGACAACCTCTGTGCAGTCGCTGCCTCAATCAGTTCGACTTCTTCAGTCTCAACTTAAAGCGGAAAGGCTTGCTTCAGCTCAGCTCCGACTTGAAGTCAAAGATGCAATGAAGATGTCAGAGGACTGCCGTGCGCACCATCATGCCTTAAATCTAGTGTTGATGCATCTATCGTTGACACAACTGAGGTCTACTCAGCTTCTTCAGCTGTTTGGGGGGCCCGACGTGGCCAGGCCTAGTGCCTTCTGAAGTGCTCTCAGTTTTGTATATTCTTTTGTCGGCGCGTTTATTTGCACTGGTGGCGAACTTTGATGCCCAGTGGATGTAATATGTGTGATAGCCGTGATAGCCTAGCGTAAGTTGCTTGCTTATTTATTTCCTTGTTGTCTTGTTTATTTGTTTGCTTGTAGTCATTGCAGTTCTTTTTCCGCGGTTTGCTAGTGGCTGCAATAACCTATTTTTTAAAACTAGGCCACAATAACCATGGGCTAATATTTACTGTAGTGACACTGGGCCTCCTACGGGCCGTAGAAACAGTGGGCCTTCTACGGGCCGTAGAAACAATGGGCCTTCTACGGGCCGTAGAAACAATGGGCCTTCTACGGGCCGTATCATCAATGGGCCTTATACGGGCAGTATGATCGATTGGCCAAACATGGGCCAATAACAGGCCGCATTATGGCCGTAAACGGGCTAGAGTTGGAATCGTCCGTTCATGGGCCGACCATAACGGGCCATCGTTAATAGGCCGTATTTGATGACGCTATGAAAACGGCCCAACGTATTAACGGACCACAAACGGGCCGACTGTAACCACGGGCTGAATTTGGCCCACAAGCAGAAAATGACAGTAACGGGCCGTAAGTAAACGAATGCTGGAAATGAGCCCAAGAATAAATGGGCTCTGAGAAGGCCGAAAGATAACATGGGCTGGAAACGGCCCAACGGAATAACGGGCCGTTAATGGGTATAAAGTGATACACTGTTCATTACGGGCCAGTTTCACCACGGGCCGTTAATGGGTGTAAAGTGATACACTGTTCATTACGGGCCAGTTTCACCACGGGCCGTTAATAGGCCAAGAGTTACATAGGGCCTCATATGGGCCGAAAGACGTCATGGGCCATACATGGGCCAGAAGTGAAAACGGGCTGGAATCATATTGGGTGGCCCAGATGACGCTACTGGGCCTAATTCGGATAGGGCGTAACGGGCCTTGGGTTAGCGGGCTGTAAATGGGCTATATGCGAACAGGCCGTTAACAGGCTTTACATGGGCCGGCCCGCCACCTTTTGACCAAGTCAAACGGGCGGCCTTTTCACAGGAATGGGCCTCTGTTGGGCCGTGCCACGTGTCGACGTATCATAGGCGCCTTCTGTCCAATGAGTGGATGACATCTGTCCCAACGATGAGCCGACACGTGTTTCCTCCAGCCAATGATGATTTTACACGTGGAAAATCCCCATTGGTCGGGGCTGTTAACGGGTTATCGGATCCAAAACCCGACCCGATAGCTTAACGGCGTTCCGTTACGGTGGATGCCACGTGTCGGTCACCCTTGACGAAAGCACTTCTGTGACGCGGGATTTATCGTCATGGAAGTGGACACTTCCGTGATGATAATTTTGGTAATGTCATGGAACACTTCTACGACAGCACAGGTATGACTATCTTGATTCTGTCATAAAATCGTCATGGATGTACATGCATGACAAAAAATGCGACCTACTGTGACAAACACGTATCATCACGGAAGTGTATTTTTTTGTTGTGAATTGAGGTGTGCCCGGTCCGTGCCTGCATTTAGGGGTCCAACTTACCATGTTCCGGCAGTAGTAACTATACTAGTCCCTGCGTACTCCCTCTGTTTTTATTTACTCCGCATTTTAGCTTTGCTCAAAGTCAAACTTTGTAAACTTCGACAAACTTTATAGACAGAAATAATAACATATACAATAACAAATCAATACCATTAGATTCATTATTGAATATACTTTCACATCATATAGATTTGCTATTGTAAATGTTCATATTTCTACTCTTACTAGCAAGATGCCCGTGCGTAGCACGTAACATCAAGATGCATTTGTATGACTAGTTTATCTTGTGAGAGAAAAGGATGAACAAGGGAAGGCCTTATTTGCTAATCTGGAGAGGTGTGTGGGTAACTTTTTGCAAAATTGCCATAGTTTCCTTCCTATCCGTCAGATATAAATCGGACATCCTATATTGCATCATGGCAGGCACACCATCATCACCAACTCTGTTTTTTATAAGAGCCCGTCTGATTTATATCTGATGGATAGGAAGGAAACTATGGCAATTTTGTAAAAAGAAACCACCCCTCTCCACATTTGCAAATAAGGCCTTCCCTCATTCATCATTTTCTCCCACAAGATAAACTACTCATACAAATGCATCTTGATGTTTCGTGCAACGCACGGGCATCTTGCTAGTGTAGATAAAAAGCAGAGTTGGTGATGATGGTGTGCCTGCCATCCTGCAATATAGGCCGTCCGATCTATATCTAACGGATAGGAAGGAAACTATGACAATTTACCCGCACTCCTCTCCACATTTGCTGATAAGGCCTTCCCTCGTTCATCCTTTTCTCCCACAAGATCTTGATGTTCCGTGCAACGCACGGGCATCTTGCTAGTTTTCTATAAATTTGGTCAAATTTATGAAGTTTGACTTCAGTCAAACCTAATATGCAGAGTAAATAAAAACGGAGGGAGTATCTTACTCCGTGACCAAGACGGAAGGGAAAACGAGACAACTTATTGTTTATTTGAGCCGTTCAAGTATAATCATGTGGCGTTGCTTATTTCTCATTCCTCTCCAACCCTCTACTCAATCGATCATGCTGCCCTCCGGTCGAGTCCATCCTCCCGCATGCCTCATTTGAACATTCCGCCGAGTATCATTCGCATGTGGGCCTAGACCATGCTTGTATTTCCAATGTTGTAATTTGTCCGACATGAATACGAACAAACGGTTCGTTTAAAGTTTCACTTTGCCTCCACTACGTGTCGCTTCCCGTCTTAGTTTTGACATCCCATTCGGTTCATGCCCCGACACATCTTGACGAGATCGATTGATGTTGAGAGATCAATTGCTTGTCGTGCAAGGAGATAAAGGTTTGGTCTGTTTCTATGATAGAAATGACCCGCGGGGGGGGGGGGTCTGTGGGGATCAGAGGGAGTATATTGTACGTTCATAAGCGAAACGAACGTATTGTACCCACCCTAGTCCTCTTTCAATCGATCTCCGGACCCCGAGATGAAATCGAGAGAGAACGAGTGCGTGCATGTGTGATACCTAAGGCGGATTCAAAATTTTGAACCGGTGATCATAGCATCCGCAAATCATATATAATGG
The DNA here is from genome assembly GCF_018294505.1 of Triticum aestivum. NCBI lineage: Eukaryota > Viridiplantae > Streptophyta > Magnoliopsida > Poales > Poaceae > Triticum > Triticum aestivum. Next base: position 462,400,518 of record NC_057814.1, on the reverse strand, counting down.
GTATTCAATGTTCATTTCGCTTTTGAACGTACAATATACTCCCTCCGATCCTTTCTAGTTTACATATAAGTTTTATGTGTAGTAAAAGTATCTCTACTTTGATCAAACTTACAGAAAAAAGTATCAACATTCAACAACGCCCAATCAATATTGTTAGATTCGTACGTACTCCTAGATTTGTATTCAAACAGAGATGGTTTCCAATTTGTTTTCAACCACGTGAATGTGCTTGTTCTCATGCATGCTCTTCCTACTAGGATTTTGCCACGTATAGCCAGTCCAATAGTAACTTTTTTTAAGCTCCCTGTCCAATAGTACTAGTGGAGTACTGACAACATCTGTAGTAGAGTATGCAGTGATCATAGTACTCCCTCCTTCCATTTATATAGGGCCTAAGAGCAAGTACAATAGTGGGCTTATAGCCCGCTTACATGGCACTTTTGCCCATGTGGAGGAGAGAGATGTGAAAAAGTAAGGGGAGTGAGCTCTCAGGCTACTCATAGTGGGGAGTAACTTAGACTAGTGTCATGCATATGACACTAGTCTTTGTTACTACCTTCATAGTGCAAAGTAACATATATGTAGTATCATAGATGATAGCATTTATTACATTATGGACTCATTTTGCTTTGGGTTGCGTTATGTTACAGTAACATGTTATGTTACTCCAAAGACATCTCTCCTCATTAACTATATGCCACATAAGCAAACTTGTCTTGGAATACATTATGTTACTTGCTAAGTTACTCCCACTATGACCAGCCTCATGCAAGAGCCTAGCTATATACGCATTCCTAGGTAAATACAATAATATGACGAAAGAGATAGAGAGGAGATGGAAAAAGTACTAATACAATAGCCAAACTTATATTTTTTTGCGGGAAATAGCCCACACTATTGTATGAGTGCATATAGATGATGGCTATAGATGACATGGAAGTTCCTTATAGCCATCGGCTGGTTATATTATTAACCATGCTCTAATGCGTTCTTAAAAACCGCCTTTGACTATTGACAAGATTAATAGTACATGAGATGTATAATGTGAAAATTATATCATTGGAAGCTCCTTTCACATACGAATTTGACCGTATGCTTTGTGTAAGTTGCATGTCATATATTATTACTCTAACATTTGGTCAAAGTTAGCCTCGAAAAACGCATTAGGCCCTTTATAGTAGATGGAAGGAGGGAGTAGTAGTGGAAGTGGATCCTCTGACGTAGGTATCCCTGCCTTACCCTCCTTTTCGGTCACTTACTGGCGGACCCCATGCTTGCTAGGCCCCGCATGTCAGTTACTCAATGGGTTCGGCCACGTCAGGGATCCTCATCCGTAGTATACCCCCTCTGTTTTTATTTACTCCGCATAAAACGGAGGGAGTGGTAGTATAAATGACGCGGGCGGGGGAGTGGGAGGGACATCGGTTTGCTCTCAATTGCGGTCCCACAAGCGAGCGAAAATGCAAGACGAAGCGCGTTCCATTCGATGAGCGACGTGGAGGGTCCAGCGTGCCGGGTGCAACGCGAACGCGACAAGAGCGATGTATAGTAAAAACCGATTGACCGGTCGTCACCGCAACCATTATTCACACCAGAACCTTTGTTACTCGTCCTACGCCAACCACTGCCCCAAAACCACACCTCCTCGCCAGCCCATCCCCCCACCTTTCGATCCCCTAGCCCGCATCAAGCGTCCCCTAGTTCATCGAAAAGCCATGGTGTGCCGCAAGATCACGTACTACAAGATGCTGACGCCGGAGCGCCGCGCAGAAATCGCGGCGGCTGTCAGCGCCACAGACCTCTGTTCCCAAGCTCGCTTTGTGGTGGGCCAATCCCTGAGTTCTCTGGAGCCAAGCTACGTGGAGGAGGAAGCCGATCCAATGTTCATGGCGGAGGTCGCCGCGCAGAAGGCCCCCGATGGGTATGAGATGATGGACGTCGACTTCGTGCTGGCGTCCATGTCCCCCATGGTGCAGGCGGACCAGTGGTTCAACCTGGCGATACTAAAGGAGGACCGGGAGGAAGAGGCTCAACTCGACGCGGAGCGCGCACATGCCGCTGCCATCGAGGCTCTCCCGCAGGCGGAACCGGATGTCGTGGATGTGAACCGGGCGGCGGAGGCTCAACTTGACATGGAGCGCGCGGATGCCGCTGCCATCGAGGCCCTCCTCCAGGCGGAAATGGACGTCCTAGACTTGAACCGGGCGGCGGAGGCTCAACTCGACGCGGAACGCGCGGATGCCGCTGCCATTGAGGCCCTCCTGCAGGCAGAACCGGACATCTTGGACTTGAACCGGGTGGCGGAGGCTCAACTCGACGCGGAGAGCGCGTATGCCGCTGCCATCGAGGCCCTCCTGCAGGCGGAATCGGACGTCCTGGACTTGAACCGGGCGGTGCTCTCGTCCGTGCAGAGCGCCTGCACGCTCCGCATGAACGAGTAGCTGGAGACCAAGGACAACCACGGAGCAGAGACACACGTCGGCAGTTACGGCTGGTTCGGGCCGGCAACCAAAGACGACGAGGCCGTCTCGTTCCGCGAGCAGTGATAGTTTTTCTTTATGTTGTTGTTTTTAGGGATCTTTTGCTATGTAAAAACATATATTGTTATGCAAGTCACCTGACTTTCATCATTTGGGTCAGTCTACCATTTCAGGCGGTTGGATGAATATCCTACGTCTCCTAACCCTTCTTCCTCACCTCTTCTTCTTCCCCAACAGACCACCGCACAGGCCATACGGATCCTCCCCAACATGCGGTTGGATAAACATACTGTATGAACAAAAATTATGTGTCAGCGGTAGGATGGCTCAGTTTGGTTTGATCACATGCGGTAGCACGTGTCAGTGGGGGTGCGTTCTCTTGGTTGGGTTTGCAGCGTGCAGGAGCGACTGTGTGAGGGTGCAGTGCAACCGCGGCATGCAGGAGCGACTGTGTGAGGGTGCGGTGTGACCGCGACAGCCGTGCGCAAGTGTAACTCGTTTTCATTTTGAAAACTTTAGGCAAGCTTGCAAAAATGTGTGGTGAAGTATGGCAATGCAAGGCCTAGACCCAAACAGGATACAAGTACGTACTGTACATACTAGGAGTACTAGTGTTAAAAAAGAAAGGCGGGGTTTTCCTTCACGGGATTAATCGATACAAATCCATGTTTGACGTGTCAATTAAGGCGTATATTTTTCTCCAAAGCCCAAAGAGCTAACCATCTCACTCCTCGTCGCTTGATTAATGCAGTGCCATGCAAACCAACCTTCTCACTTCCGCATGCATGCAAGGGTATATTAATGTCCTTGGTTGCTAGTACGAGGCAAACCCCATCAATTTTGCCTCGATTAGTGTTAGTGGCCTTTTGCAAATTGTAATTTTGATATACTGGCCTTGTGCACAAAAAAATGGAGGTAGTAACTATTTGACTTCCTTCCCCATTGCGGTGACGTCGACGATATCTCAAACGTTGTGGTTTGGCGAAGTGCGTTCGACAGAGAACACCATTGAGGGAGACCATGGTAAGTCATTCGCAAGTGCCTCCTGCAAGCCGAGACAACCGCCTTATTTGCATCCAGGAAGTCCGTTGAACCAAAGGACGCGTAAATGTACTAGTACTACTAGTACACAATAGTGTCGTCCGTCCAGCTTAGTGCGGTGAGGTGGTTTCTCGAAGAAGATGATGGAGAAGCGGAGTCAGCGAAGAGTGAAATGATGGTTGCTTCGTCTGTGCTTTGTGATTTGATGCCTCACTGCTTTGTGATTTGTGATAGAAGGGACAGGGGAGTAGACACTGTGCTCTATACTATGCATGCTTCCAAGCACGGGAGAAAGAGGAGAGACATTGCATTTTTTCTATTCCTTCAATCAATCAGGGAGCTTCGGTTCCATCTTTTTGGCTTTGGCAGTACCATCCACAATAGTTCCCGTCAATGCCAAAAGATATTTTCACATTTGGCTACACATTGTGGATGCCCTTAACCGTACCACTTGGTTTTGCTCCTGTGTGCTATCTATACAAATCTCAATTATATTGATCTAAAAAATTATAGAATCAAGATTAGTAAAAAGGAGGTGATTTTGCCGCACGGATGGCGGGGGAGGTTTCTTATTTTTGGAGGACGTTGGCCTGGCGGTTTGCTAACATGCGGTCCCATGTGTCAGTGCTTTACCATGCCGATCCGCGTCCCACATGAGGCAGAACAACGGCATAAGCAACACGTGGTTAACTTGAAGAAGATGAGAGAGAAGCGGATTCAGCAACGAGTGAAATGATGGTTGCTTCGTCCCTCCAACTTATCTTTTTAGCATTATTACTTCGTCCCTCCAACTTAACTACGAGAAAGGTGCAGCTTTGTGATTTGACGCCTCATTGCTCATTACTACGCCGGCGCCATGACTGGGGTGCTTCACCCCTGCTGCTCTGCACTGTATTTCCGTATGGCACGGGGACCCGGTAGCTTGATGTCCCACATGTCGGCGAAAGGGACTAGAACATTTATGAAAGCGAGCGCTCCACTCTTACGACGGAGGAGTACACGACACGGCGGCCCAGTGAACTGTTACTTGTACTGTATAGTACTATAGTACTGTAGTTTTGCTGTTTCGCACGATCCATCAATACAAACCCAATTAAACAGGAAAGGGTGGGATTTTTCCCGCGCGGTAGATGATATTGGCCATACATTTCAAAGGCAATTTTAATGTATGCAAACTGAATAATTAAGTAACAATATGATATCTAGTAAAACTAAAAACACATATGATTTATTATGTTAGAGTGTAGTAGTAGTGTTGTATTGCATAGTTGTTAGATGTAACATGCGAGAACGTGTACAGATGTAGTTTTGGAGGGCCTATAGAGAGAAAAGTGTAATGCGGTCATCGGACTTTAGAATACGCTCATTACGGTCACTATATACGTTTTGCGGTGATTATACGGTCACTTGCTCACCGTTCAGCATCGGATTGCACTCTGTTGACAGGCCAAATAGTCTGCATGGCACCATGTGACTAGTTAAATTGACCACGTTCCTTGTGGGTCCCACATGTCAGTTCGCATAGGAAAAAGGTCAGATAAACAGAAATTTACGCAGGCGCGACAAGACTCCAACCCGTGTGCGGGAACCACCTAGTTGTGTATGTGTCTGTCAGGGCCTGATGTGTGCGCATGCATGTGTAGGTTGAGCACTTGAGTGTGAGAGTGTGTGTTGGTCGTCTGGTGTGTGCATGCATGCGTGCGTGTGTGCGTGTGAGTGTTGCGTGCGTGGCTACATGGCTGCGTGTGTACGTGTGAGTGTTGCGTGCGTGCGTGGATGCATGTGTTCGTGTGAGTGTTGCGTGCATGCAGTTCGTGTGCATGCGTGCGTGTGTGTATAATCACCACACCAGCTCCTGTGTGTTAAAACAGACGGCTCAACATACCAATACAAGGCCACCTTGTATGTTGTGCCCGCGGTCATGACTTTGAACCACCATCCAATATTTTTTTGTCGTTTGTTTTCATTCTTACTAGCAACATGCCCGCGTGTTGCACATAACATCAAGATGCATTTGTATGACTAGTTTATCTTGTGAGAGAAAAGGATGAACGAGGGAAGGCCTTATTTGCAAATGTGGAGAGGTGTGTGGGTACTTTTTTTGCAAAATTGCCATAGTTTCCTTCTTATCCGTCAGATATAAATCGGACGGCCTATATTGCAGGATGGCAGGCACACCATCATCACAACTCTGTTTTTATAAGAGTGTAGAGTAGATACAAGCCGACAGGTGGGCCCAATGGTAGTGAGATAATGTGATGCAACACTAGAGGTGCCACATGGAGCATTTAACTGGTCAACTAGTCATGTCTTGAGCAAATACAGAGCTGTACGCTGAGCCCGTGACTGTATAATAACCACAAAACGTAAATGGTGACCGTAATGAGTGGATTCTGAAGTCCAATGTACGTATCGTGCTTTCGCTTCAAATACAATGATCGTCACTGTATATATCGCGAGAGAAAGATGAAACATGCGTGAATGTGCTGGGGGCGTACTTTTAGAGGACCTGGAGATAGTTTGTGTGTGTACGTGAAAGTGGCGTAGAGGGGGTGTCGTGGAATTGTCACGGAAGATGTCCTTAGCGTGAGGACTTAGTCGTGAGGCCAGCGCATCTATGTAGTAGCTTGAGAGGGGTTGATTGGGATGAGAGACGCAGGGCAGATCAACGCACAAGACAAGGGTTTAGACAGCTTCGGGCCCCGGGAAACATCATCCGGTAATAACCCTACGTGCTGTTTGAGGCTAGGTCTCATTATGATCACGGGAGAGTCGCCGGCTCCGGCTCTCGGTGTTTAGCCCTAGAGATTATTTCTTGTTGCTTGTCCCTCTTTCGGGTGCCCTGCCCCTCCTTATATAAGTTAGAGGGGCGGATTACATGTGGAGTCCTAGTAGGACTAGGACTAGTCTATCTTCTCTTACAAGTTAATTACAAGTCCGGGTCTTACTTCCTCGTAAAGGAAATATTCGTCATCCCTTTCCTCTTAATCCGGCCCATCATAACGTGAGCCGGCCTTCTGGGCTTTGAGCCTTGTTGTCCATCTGACCCGCCCGCCGGGTTACTGATGAGTCGCCAAGATCGGGCAGGTTATCTGTGAATCGCCAAGCTCCGGGCAGGTCACCAGTGAGTCGCCAATTCCGGCCGGGTCATACCGCGGGATATATCCCCGACATTAGCCCCCAGTTTAATTTGGATTTATCCATGTTAAACTGATCCTGTAAAATAAACACAAGAACAAACTTGATAGGTTGTGCTCCGGGTTAAATTTTGTAAGCCGGCACCTGATCATCTTCAAATCCTTGTCATTTCTTTCTTGATACATGCCCATGAACTCATAGAAAATCTCCTTTAGTAGATATGTTCAAACTTTGTGAATGCAAAAAATCCAGATACTTCTTTTGAGAAATCCGGGTCAATAGGCCAGCTTCAGAGTCAATTTGCTGGCATTGGTCTCTTGTAGAGAAATATTGTAAGAAACAATCCACTTGAATCGGTTTCCAAAGCACCGGCTTAAGAAATATTGGTCTTGAAATACTCATCTGATATTCAGCCGGTTTAAAGATGTAGAACTTGCCGGTTTAATATTACCAAAATTGCCGGTTTGTAAATATTGATGGCACCGAGTCATAATTGTTGCCGACGCCGGGTCATAATTGTTGATGACGCCGGGCTATGATTGTTGCAGACACCAGGTCATAATGATTGGTGACGCCGGGTCAATCTGATTTGCTCAAAAACTAAGAATTCGAAAGTATTTCTCCTTATATCCGTGTTACCTGTAGCCCCCAAGTGACGGGTTGTCATGCTTGTATCAACCTGGGACTTGTAATTGTCTTATGCTCACAAAACTTCAACCGGTGTAGCCTCCAAGGGCCGGGTCATTATGCAATAATGAGCAGGGACTTTGTAGATGTAGACTTGAGCAGCAACATGTAGCCCCCAAGGGCCGGCTCAGTAAGATAATATTGAGCTGGGACTTTATATATATTTCCTTGAAAAGAATACCATATGTTGTAATCCTCTCCATGGGGCCCGAACCCACGTCCATAAGGTTAAGAGCTTTGTACTCTTCCAACTGAGTAGTGGACCTTTCAATATAATGGATTTAAACTTGTGTACCCTGAATTGTTGACAGGAGCAATTGGTAGCCCCCAAGGGCCGGCTCATTACAATGTGATGAGTCGGGTCTTCAATAAGGCCAGTAAAAATAACTTTGCATTAGCCCCCAAGTGCCATGGTGCATGCTGGCAGTGACATGGGACTTGCATATTTGATGTAATCTCAACCTTGAATAATGTAGCCCCCAAGTGTCGGGTCGTAAGCCTGCAGCGACCCGGGACTATTCCTTCCATTGTAGAATAAATTATATCCATTGATAAAATAATAGCCATTGCGCCAAAGCGACTTTGAATACCTCATCGGTTGATAAGTAAACCCGGAGTTTAAATACCCGGCGGCTCTTGGCCGATGACGATTTAATACGCCTCCATTGTAAACCGGAATTTTTATAACCCGGCGGCTTATAGCCTTTGAGAAAATCAAGAATTGATAACCCTTTTGAGACACCAATTTTAATCTTTGATGATGGGCTTGAACTTAATCATTTATGCAAGTCATAGCTCTGTAAATCCTGCACAGAGTTTAAACAACATATGCCCTGGCGACTTAACGTTAAAAGCCAGGGCGGGTAACCACCCAAATGTAGTCTTATCCTGCACACAAGTAGATCACAAAATCCCTTGACGGTTTACCGCAGGGCGGGTCATAATATCTCATATATAACCATTGTGATATTGAATTTGTACTGCCGGTTTACATGACCTGTGCAGTAAGTGTGATAACCCAATCTTTGATACGCGCATGATTCCAACAGCGCAATTCAAAACATACCGGCGGCTTAAAGTCCATAGCCAGGGCCGGTTTAAACATAATCATGTATAAACAATATCATACCTGTGATATTGAATTGTACTGCCGGCTTATGATACCTGTGCAGTAAGTGTGATAACCCAATCTTTAGAAGCCAATGCTTCCACATAGATGATGATTGTTATAAGCCGGCGACTTATCATCGAAAATCAAGCCGGGTTTAAATAGAAACCACTCATGTACACTTTAGATGTGTTCAAAAGAGCTTCAAATAAAATCCCAAAAATTATTTGCAAAAAGAGACTTCAAAAATTTTGAGGCTTCTGATTCGAATACGATCAGAAAACCGTCCCAAAGGGGTTAAGCTAAGATTCGAATACGATCATATAGCCCCCAGTGGCTTTGGCGTTGCCGATCAAGAGGGTACCGACAGCTATGTTCTCTTTGGTTCGAATACGACCTATGTTTGAACAGGAAGCCCCCAAATGACCTTGAGAGTTGTTTAACGACGCTGATTCGAATACGATCCACGTCGGTTCCCAAGAGGGGTTGAGCTATGATTCGAATACGATCAAGAAGCCCCCTAGTGAGCTCGGCAGTGTGCCGATCAAGAGGGTACCGACAGCTATGTTCTCTTTGGTTCGAATACGACCTATGTTTGAACAGGAAGCCCCCTAGTGATCATGAGAATATTTAACGACTCTGATTCGAATACGATCAGGGTCACACCAAAAGGGTTAAGCTAAATTCGAATACGATCAGCTCCCAATGGTCCTTAAAGTAGGGTACCTATGTTTGAGTTGTGCTTTGTAACAGACTCTTTGGTCCCTTTAATTTTCCCTGAGAACTCGAACTTTGCGAGAGATAAATTCTTTTTGAACCGGAAATTCTTAAACCAGATATTGAGAGTTTCAAAGTTTTGTGATAGACAAATTTACCTTGAACCGGATTTTGAACCGGATTTGAGAGCTTCAAAGCTTTGTGGCAGATAAATTTCTCTGAACCGGATTTTAAACCGGATATTAAGAGCTTCAATGCCTTGTGGGAGATGCCAAGTCTCTTGCGCCGGATTTAGACCAGACTCCTTCTTTTTAAGCCGGAAATTTTCTGACGGCCTTTAAACTTTTTACCAATATGGCGGTAGCCTCCAGGACCGGGTTATTTTTCCCTCCAATGACCCGGAGTTCTTGATTGCATTGAAACCGACCAATGCTGCCGAGTCATATCATTGTAGCCCCCGAGTCTCCAGACGACTCGAGGAGTTGGCTTGAGATTCTCCATATTGACCATAGCATAAGGTGTATATCACTGGTGTTGATAACGCAATGTGAATCCACAGAAGGTTGAGGTGACTGCGGCGTGTTATAAATGATCCCGTATGAGCCGTGTCAGCAACTCGGCCAATGGTTCCTTCCAACTGGACGTTTTGAAGTTAACCAAACTGTAGCGGCGGCGACTTGTGCGCATGCCCATTGAGCCGTCCAATGCCGACGACGGCTGATAACACATGACAATTTTCCTCCAAGCTGTTGGAAGAAAACCGGGCTTCCCAAGCAGTGACTTGCTCATATTCAATAATCCGCTCATGCAGACAGGTGCAGTCCTGGTGTGTCGATGTAGACCCGGCCGCAATAGACAGATGGAAAAGAGACCGCCGCGTCAGAGGCAGCTCAAACAGATGAACCGGCTGCGACGCTGTAAACCGGCGCGAGCGAGTCAACCATGTTTGTTTTAACGTAGTGAACAAATGTCCTGCATCAACAATAGTGCAGACCAAGGCAAAGATAAGCTGCTCTTTGACAAAAATACTATGTGTTAAGAACAAACTTGGATGAATATCACCTGATTCGCCCGGGCAACAGATGAGCCGGCCATGGCACTGTAAGCCGGTGCGGACGGGTGAGTCGGCCGTATGTTGATGTCAACCGGACCGTCATACACGTGTCCGTGAATGGCATAAAAATTGTCCTGTGTAAAAATATTACAGGACAGAGTAATTGTTCTTTGACAAAAAACAATAAGTGTTAATAAGATAAATTTAGATGGATATCACCTGATGTTTGCGAACGGCAGATGATCTGCATGCACTGTAGGAATTAACTGAGATATATGGGTCACCAGTATTTCCTCCCCTTTTTTGTGTGTGAGCTGATAATGGCTCTTGACCTCTTTGTGAGAAGCAGCACTAGTAGACAAAGACGAAGTAGTAGTTGTCCCTTTTTTTAGCTCCACGTATCCTGTACGCAGCGTACATGCATGCCAGTACTTTTTCCTTGCTTTTCACGTGGAGCATCTTTGCTGGTCTTGAAACCACCTTAACAACCTGCAACAACTTCTTACAGCGATGGGATAAAGCAGACCGACAAAGCGCGAGGCAGTAGCCGGTTTCGAGGGCAGCAGCTGGATCTGGTGCCTCGTCGCGAGGTCCGCACGGGAGAGGAAAGAAAGATGCGTGCAAGCCCGCTGGGTGGAGCAGCGCCGTCACAACGGGGCGCAGTCCTGAGGGCCGCGAGGGCCGAAGCAGAGGACGCCCGTAGGGCGGTTTGGCCAACGGAGGACCAGGCGCGCCGCAATGGAGGCGGCTGATGAAAGGGTCACCTCGAGGCTATTGGAGGCGCGTCCGGCTCGGAGTCGAAAAGGAACAGGCGCGGTGGCTCAGGGGCGGACAGGCCGCTTGACCGGGGCGACTCAGACTGACACTAGGTCAACGGAGGCGACTTGAAACAGAGGCGACGGCGGATCTCCCGCTGCTTGAGACGGCAGAGGCGATGGCAAGGTGCGGCCGGCCCGATGACGTGGCCCTGGCGGCTGAGGCGGAGGCGGAGACTAATTCCCTGGCTTTCTCCACTTCCAAAACTGCAGGCAATTTTTGTCTTCTTCCCATGAGGATGACTCGGTAGTGGCTCTTGATGTAACAATCGATTTCTCTTAAATCTCCGTGAGCATGTAGATATACTAATACTCTGGTCGACCTTGAGTAGATCTCACGTAGAGTAGAAAAAGTACAAAGTGTACAGGACTAGTACTCCAGTACTCCGAACCTAAAACCTGTTAGCAGAAACTTTGCGCAACTCGGCGGATCAGACCGCATAAATTTTTGTCGGTCTCGACGGAAATTACTATTTGACAGCTTGCCGGACTCGCATACAAACAAAGTCAATCTTCTGTTGGTTTCAATAGATGGCGTCGCGATCCTTTGCATTGTTGGTCCACGTGCACGAGGCATTGGCCTTGGTCCGTTGAGGAGTTGGCAGCAGGCCTAGGGAGCCACGCCATGCAATAGCAATGGAATCTGATGCTCCAAATTGGATTTAGACATGGATGACGGAGCCCACGAAACCTGTCGATCTCGACGGCTTGTACCTTGTATCAGTTGATGTCAGATGCGGGACTTCGACTTGCAGCGGCCACGGAAATTAACCCGGCCTCAACGGATCCTCTGATCGTGTGCGCCGGCGCATAAACACAACCCTAATTTTCTCTTGATCTCTCGCTTTGACTGTTTGTCGATGATGTTATCTTCAGCGCCGGCTCTTTTCGTCCGGCACACCTGAGTTTCTCGATCCCTGAAGAAATCCCTCCAAGAACTCAACACCATCGTGGCTGCCCCACGGTGGGCGCCAACTGTCGTGGAATTGTCACGACAGATGTCCTTAGCGTGAGGACTTAGTCGTGAGGCCAGCGCATCTATGTAGTAGCTTGAGAGGGGTTGATTGGGATGAGAGACGCAGGGCGGATCAACGCACAAGACAAGGGTTTAGACAGCTTCGGGCCCCGGGAAACATCATCCGGTAACAACCCTACGTGCTGTTGAGGCTAGGTCTCATTATGATCACGGGAGAGTCGCCGGCTCCTGCTCTCGGTGTTTAGCCCTAGAGATTATTTCTTGTTGCTTGTCCCTCTTTGGGGTGCCCTGCCCCTCCTTATATAAGTTAGAGGGGCGGGTTACATGTGGAGTCCTAGTAGGACTAGGACTAGTCTATCTTCTCTTACAAGTTAATTACAAGTCCGGGTCTTGCTTCCTCGTAAAGGAAATATTCGTCATCCCTTTCCTCTTAATCCGGCCCATCATAACGTGAGCCGGCCTTCTGGGCTTTGAGCCTTGTTGTCCATCTGACCCGCCCGCCGGGTTAGTAATGAGTCGCCAAGATCGGGCAGGTTATCTATGAATCGCCAAGCTCCGGGCGGGTCACGAGTGAGTCGCCAATTCCGGCCGGGTCATACTGCGGGATATATCCCCGACAGGGGGTGTATGCGATGGAGAGAGATGCTCTTCGTTTCTCTTTATTATGACTAACTTTATATATAGTATAAAAATATAAAAATTCACAGTGCGGAATAATTATCATCGTGGGCACCATGCAATGCAAATTAACGTTCATACTCCTCCATATAACTTTGTAATGTTGTATATATGTAGAAATTCTAAAATAATTTTTTGGCCACACTTTATTCAAAAGGAATGTTGTATGCGAAATAAACGTGAAGAGAGGGCTTTTTAGATCAATGGGGTACGTGATGTAACATGTGTGAATGTGTAGTTGATGTATTTGGCAGGGCCTAGAGAGGTATGTGTGTGTATTACGTATTCGAGAGAGGCATGGATAGAGGGGCGGGGGAGAGATAGCACGAGAAATGAGAGAGGTCTAGAGAGAGACGAATATGATGTCACGGCGAGAGATTCCCTTGAGTGTGTATATGCAAGGGGGGAGGGGATAGAGGCACGAGGGTGTGTCACCGCGTGAGGTCCGGTGGGCCGAGGTGAGGCCCTTGGTTCGGTTCCGTCCTACGCCACATTGGTCGGCCCGTGACGCATTTAGGGAGACCCATGGATGACTAGTCATACAAGACAAAGATAGCAGAATCGTGAAGGACTCTGTGTCCACTGACAAAGCTGGCTAGGATTTGTAACCCTAGGTCCTCGGACTAAGGTAATCTCTGATATTACTATTCATCCAACCTAACTTTAAGGGGCATCCTACAGAATGCTCTGCTAGAATCATACTCGTCGATTAGGAAGAGAGGTGTGAGACAATGCGTGAGAGACAGGCCTAAAGATAATGTGCGTACAAGAGACACGTAGGCAGGTCTATGTATATAGAAAAGGTCGATGGGGATTGTGCGTGTGTATGCTTGTGAGAGGAAGCGTGCTTGTGATAAAGTCGTAAATGGTTATGAGAGGGAGGGAGGGTTATATCGAGAGCATGACTGCGAGAAAGACACCTCGGGAGAGAGTGTGTGAGCATGTGTGAGAGACCACCGATGGAGAGTGAAACTACACATAAAAGACTGATGTACACATTGATTAAAGATATAAATTGTATCCAAATATTAGGATGGGATCATGATATTTGCAATTCGCGTAAGGAACGGTCATTGATGCATCAGACATCTAGATTCTATCGAATTTGAGCATGTCTATGTTATTATTCGACATAATTGATCCACATAGTTAGTATTTTGAACTCCAGACAATGCATCGCTTTAGCAATCGAATATAAACGTGAGTATAGTTCATGTTGTGTGTGTAAAGCACATTATACATACAAAAGTTACACAATAAACTTTATAAATAGCTTGCTATGAACTAGCATACATTTGAATTCAACTTAAGGTGGTTTGAAAAATTCGAATTCAACATGAAGTCCATTCAACTATTTGAATTCGATATCATGGCATTTGTAAATCATACCTAAATTATGGGGGCACCAATCTTTGCTCTGCTTTTGTACATAATAGCATATATAGTCGTGTACAAAATAGATTCAAATTTAGCTCCTCCATTCCAAAATAATCGTAGTTATAGGATTTTCAAGTGTCAAAATTTCAAAAAAAGCAGATAATTTATTAAGGTTTTCAAACATACAAGGTCAAATTTAATGTTGTCTATTTAGGTCAATCCTCAAAGTTCAAGAGTACTCTAAACGTGAATGCTTCTGTTTCAAAATTTCGAATGAAGCGCTAATAGAGCCTCTACTCACCCGAAACCGCGTCAGACCAATGTTTGGTAGTAGAAGGAAATTACTTTTCTAACTCCGACCCGTGAAACCTACCGGCCCGACGTCCAAAGGTCTAAACCAGGGTAGGTTTGTAGCTTCATCTAGACGCCACGCAACCGCCTCCGAAAACCATTCATACACAATGGCCGCCTAAGCATACATGCGCGCGGCCGAAGTCTCTCCCGCCCACTATTTGGGACACCTGGGATTACCATCCTACCCCCGACCCGCAGTAGGTCCAAAATTTAAGAGGGGGGCGAAGTTTGTACTTCCCCAAATTTCAAACAAGCGCGTCCCATCTGTTCAAAAAAGCCAAAAATAAGCGCGTCCCAGACCGAAACATGGTTCTCCCTTAGCTCCCCCCGCTCCACCCCGTCTGATTCCCCATTCGTACTCCGTGGGCGCCAAAACTACCTCTCCACCAGCTGCGAAACCCTGGCGTCCTCTGTCCGCCACCCCATCCCACCCATCAACCGCCGCCCTCCCCCATCATGCCGGAGCCGATACCCCGATGTCGTCGCCCACCGCAACCTCAACTGCAACGCCCTCCACAGCTAGTAGTTGAAGCCGAGGCCGAGCCATCCGTACCCGAGCCAGTTCAACCACGCCGTCCTGCGCCTCACCGCTGCCGCTCCAACTTCGCCACCGTCCACCGCACCAGAGCTGTTCCTGCTACGCCGTCCTTCGCCGCCTCGGATCTTCTTCCCCTCCGCCGACATACGGCCATGACAACACAGTCAACAATTTTGCCATGGGTTCGTCCAAGGCTGCACCCTCCTCCAAAACATCGGTTCCCCCGGCAAAAAGGTTAAATCGCCGCGACATATGGAGGACACAACACTGGCAACCGGAAATGGTACTCCTCTTCCCTTATTCGTGCAAATCTTACGTGTCTGCTTGCACGGTATTCATCCCACAGAAGACACTAGTTGACTGCTTCTTCTTGATACTAGATGTTCCTAGTAACTCGCGATGCACAAGGTTTCTCCTCATATACTATTTCACCTTAGCTAGAGGTCCGTCGCCCCCTGGATTTCAATTCCTGGTCAGTTGATTCCCAATTAACGGAAGCATTCCCTGGTGTAACAGGCGCTAGTCCGCCTATTACACCGGGGAAGCAGCGCCTCAGTGTTTATCTTAGGGGCGTGTGGTGCCTAGAGCTGCTGGCGCCCGATCTGGAGGTCGACTGGGATTAAAGAGATGGCATGGGGGCGCTGCCAAGCACGACAGTGGTGTGAGGTCGAGGGGAGGGTGGGGCGGCGGAGGCAGGGGTCTGGGCCGGTGGTCGCTGGCAGTTCGAGAAAGATCGTCAATAGAGACTGGCGGGAGGTAGACGAAGGCCATCTGCCCGTTCGTTATAGATCGGATGGTTCATAAAAAAATCGACTGACCTATTTATTTTCAGTCGACTGTTATTTTGATAGGACCACATGTGGTGGTGTGCTGGAGGAGTACCTGCATTTCCCAGCCATCTCTGTGCTCATATATTACAAAATCATACGGAGTAGAATCTAATTTTGTTTGCCATGCAATGTTGTAGAGCTATCATATGTCTCTTGTCATTTATTCAGCCACCTGCTATCTGCTACTTTTACAGTGCACTAGTTCTGCACACACTTCACCCATACTCTCACTATTGTGTATTTATGCAAGGGTATTTCAGACCCTGCTGCCTTGAGAGAAGCAGAAAAGAAAAGAGAGAAGTCGCTCCAGTGTCGTACGCGGCTAGGCGAGACACGTTTCAGCCTTATAAAGGGTGCAGTGTCAGCTGATGGAGACGGTAAACATAGCTCTGGAGTTGATGACCTAGCTCGCCATGAGCCACCATCCCAGGTGCTTGCTTTAACTTCGCGGTGTCATATGTGGTTGCATGTTGCATATTGTGTCTAGCTTGTATTCGAAAGGCCGAAGTTGCCCCCGCAAAAAAAAAGAAAGGCCCAAGTCGGTCTTTATTAAGATAAGGAAATATATTTTTTACATGAACCACCATCTCGGGAGCACCAGAAGACAAATAGCTAGTCAGGGCACTGGCCGAGCCAGTGACAAGCCCATCACAGACAGGCATCACCTCGAGCCAACTAAAAAACCACGATGGTGGCGAAGCAGCCTGCCTCCCACCAGGCTCTCAGGTCCTAGATGATCATGCTCACCACTCCAGCTGTATGTCTAGCTTGTATTGCTTCAATTTGGTTAAATTGCATCTGCTTAGCTTACACATTATACCTTTGAATATGACATGCCTTCCTGTTTTGGTACATACTAGTACATCTGTCTATTAACCATGTTCTTACATCAAACTAATGTTCTTGTGTATCCCTCATCAATCACTTATGATGAGACAATCAGTCCCGTTGATTACTGTGAGAAAAGATTCTCTTTTAAAGAATGCAGTGTCAGCCTCCCCACATGATTCTCAAGAAACAGTAAGGCTAGATGAAGATAGTGAACGTAGCTCTATAGTTGATGACATTCCCCTACACTAGCATCACAGGTGCTTGCTCTAACTTGGCAGCGTGATATGTGGTTGCATGTTGCATATGGTGTCTAGATTGTAATTCTTCCAATCTGGTTAAATTGCATGTGCTATTCTGCTTAGTTTATACATTATACCTGTTAATGTGACATGCCTTCCTGTTTTTAGTACATAGTACATCTGTCTATTAAGCATGTCCTTACATAAAACTATTGTTTTTTTGTATCCCGCATCAATCAATATGATGAGACACCTTTAGTATATGCAGTGCGATATTAGTTGCAACATTCATATGATTTATAGCATGCGCTGCTTCTAATTTGTTGAAATGCCATTTATGATGGGACGCTTTTAACTTGGGAGAGTCATATTGGTTGCATCTTTCATGTGGTGTCTAGCTTGCATTGCTTCTTATTTGTTGGAATGGTTTCTACGTAGTTTACACAAACAGTTGTGAATATGCCATGTTGTCCTGTTTTTCGTACATATTCCATCCTGGTATCATGTGTTTGCCTTCCATCAAAGTAGTGATTGTCAGTATCATGCACGAATGAGTTCTGAAGAGTGAATTTTATTGCTTTTTCTTGTCGGTTTTACTTGACAATTCAAAATCAATGACGCGGAAGGAAATTAGCAAGGCAGTGGATAAAGGTGCTCCTTCCAAATGGAGGGCCTCTATAGATTCTACTCCTCCACCCCCCCCCCCAAGATGATTTGCAAGACAACACATGCATAGACACTCAACGTAGTTGTGTTGATGATGAGCACGTCTCCCCTAGTGCACCATCACAGGTGCTCCCTCTAACTTGGCACTGTTATATGTGGTTGCATGTTATGTATGATGTCTAGCTTGTATTGCTTCTAATTTTGTTGAATTCCATCTGCTTACTTTACACATTATACTTGTGAATAAGACACGTGTTCCTGTTTCTAGAACATACAATATCTGTCTATCACACCATGTTCTTACATCAAAGTACTACTATTTTGTAACCTGCAACAATCACTTATCATAAGACACGTTTGACTTGGGAGTGTGATACAGGTTACACCTCACATTCTTTTCTAGCTTGAACTACTTCTAATTTGTTGAAATGGCACTTATGACGAGACAGTTTTAACTTGGTAGACTGATATTCGTTGCATCTTTCATATGGTGTCTAGCTTTCATTGCTTCTAATTTATTGAAATGCCTTCTCCTTAGTTTACGCATCATAAGTTGTGAATATGCAATCCTGTGAATATGGAATGGCACTAATGACGAGAGACCTTTAACTTGGTAGTGTGATGTTGTTTGCATCTTGCATGTGATTTATTTCTTGTACTGCTTCACATTTGTTTAAACGCCATTTATGATGAGACACTGTTAACTTGGCAGAGCGATATTTGTAGCATCTTTCATATGGTGTCTACCTTCCATTGCATTGCTTTTAATTTAGTGAAATGTCTTCTGCTTAGTTTACACATCATAGTTCTAGTTATCTCACGCCGTCCTGTTTTTCGTACATATTACATCCTCCTATCATGCGGTTGTTTAACATCAAAGTTCAGTTCGTCTGCATCACGCATCAATTTGTTCTGAAGAACTAAATTGTTATTCTTTTTCTTGTCGGCTTGACTTAACATGGCACAGAGAAAGAGCAAGGAACACATAATGACAGGGAAAGGGAAGCGAAAGAATCCTGCAGATTCTGCTGGTACTGATGGTGCAATAGAAGGTCAAAGTCCAGCGGATAATTGTACAAACAGGGTAACCTGTGCTACATGAGCTGCAGAACAAGCCAAACAGAAACCAATAGCTGCCACCAAACAAGCAGAGACAGCCCTAGTTGTTGCAACACATTCCACAGTACCACCAGCTGCACGAGTTACTCGTTGGTCAACTCAGCTAGTAGCATGTTTCCAAGCTCCCTTGCCACCTGACACTACTTCCAAAGCACTCTTGACACAAGATGAGTTGGCAAGATCAGATGAACTTTGTGAGCTTCAACAGCAAGAAGGTAGTTGTCGGAGTCAAGTTACAGTTGCATGCTTCTTTATATGTAGTCTCACAGTTTGATGTACACTAACACTTCCTATGTTCGTTGTTGGACTAGCACCTAGGCGCAAGAGGAAACAAACATCAGGGATAATGCTCGATAGGTTAACTAAATCTAGAGGAGGAAGAATGGAGATCCGTTTTGAGGCAGGTTTAAAAAGGCCATGTGATGCTACAGAGTCAGCCAAGTTAGTATCAGAGGCAGCGGTTGCCGTTAGGTGTCATGTGCGTATCCTCCCAACATGGATTCAGTACAGGAATGACAAAGATGAAACCCAGTTCAACACCTTCCTCAACCATTTATCTGTAAGTATGGTTATGTATGGAAACTAGTAATATCGTCTTGCTCTGTCCCATACTTTCTAGGTTGCTGATAATGAGACTCCCATAATTTCCAACATATGAGGTTCAAGTTGGATAGCCAAGATGATGCAACTAGACAAGCTTGCACCCATGTTTTCAAGTCTGCTCTGTGACAGTATCGGTATAACTTGAGGAAAACTCACTTTGAAGGCAAGGCTAACAGTGAACTTGCCCAAACATCTCCAGTGGAAAATATATCGGATGAAGACTGGAGAGGCCTCGTTAAACACTAGTCTGATCCAAAGTATCAGGTACATTATATATGTGATCACATCACATGTTGAAGTCCTATTTATGCATGTGCCTCACAAATCTATCTTCTTGTAGGTGAACTGTTCAAAGAACAAGGCCAACCGTACGAAAGTGAAATTCCTACAGACGACAGGATCTCGTAACTATATTACACAATGTGAGTCTCTTGTAATTAGCTGCTATTTCACTCTTTTCACTGTACCATATTATCAGATCTATATTGACTTGTTCCAAATGCAGAGGAAAGCCCGCAAGGACCAAAAAGTACCTGAACCAAATGCTGTGGAAATCTTCAAGGACTGTCACACCAGCAAGACGAAGGGCATGACTACACCAGTCAAAGCCGCTGTTGTAAGTCCTTAATCCTCATGCCTTTTAACTACTACTTACTCTGACTTGTGCCTTGAACTGCATGGTTTGCAGCCAATGTCTATTACTCTTTTCAATTTTATACACAATTGTCTTAGCGTATCATTGCACCTTACAAGGTTTAAAAGAGAGGAGTGATGTTCCTTTGATCTTGATCTGTAATCTAGTTCCGTGCTGGACTTGCCCACACAATGTTACAATTGCCTGTTTGTCTGTTCTCAGTTGTTTTGTGATACGAATGATGTCATACTATGCTTACCATATTATAAACTTTGTCTCTTTATCCTTAGTTGTCAATACAATGTGAAGAAATAGACAATACATTAGCCATGGTACATGGTCATATGTTTGGAACCTGGGTTTATTATGTACTTTTGCAGTAAAATACAACTAATATTTTACATGGGTTCACCAAAATAAGTTATGTATATAGACCAAAGCTATTTTCTTTGGTTTTGCTGCCTCCTTAATATCTTCTGTTCTGGTACTACTAATGTAAAAACTCAACTTTTCAGCAAGCTATGGAAAAAATGGTGGAACCGCCACCTTCTGAAGGTGGTGAGGAAACTATAACCGCAATGCCAGCTCTTTCTATAGTGGGCCAGTACATGTCCACTAACAGTGCCAAAAGCGCGTTCCTGCATAATACTGGGTTGGTTGTTAAGGCAATCTCGTCCAAACTGCCTCATGATCAAGATATGCAAGCTCAAAACAATGTTATATCTGCGCTCCAAACACAAGTCCATTCCCTAACAGAGACCCTTTGTGAAACAAGGACAACCATTGTTCGATGTCATCAAGATATGCATGGTTTTGAAACCAGACTATCAGACATTTGCTATGTTGTTCAGGAGCCTAGGAGAAATGAAGGCGAAGGTTATGGTGCTCCATCGGACAATACAACATGAAAACGTAACAGTCAGGTCAAATGAACTGAGCTTCTGAACTTCTGGTGGTGCATTTATCTACCAGACTGTTAACTTTTATGCCAACCTTCCTTTTGTTTTATAGTTATAATTTGTTTTGTTGCAATACAAAATTTGTTCTTAACATGCAGTCACCGGTTGAAGAAAATAGCAAGCCATTTTTGTATAGTGTAGGGTGTTCCCTATATTTGCACTGGTGGCGATCTTTGATGCCCAGTGGATGTAATCTGTGCAATCGCCTTAATAGCCTAGCGTTAGTTTCGGGCTTATTTATTTCCTAGTCTTCTTTTCCCTGGTTTGCTAGTGGCCGCAACAACCATGGGCCATATACGGATCGTGGTAACCTTGACCCTGCTACAGGCTGTAGGATCCATGGGCCTCCTACGGGCCATCGATAAATGGGCCTCCAACAGGGCCGTAGAATCGGTGGGCCTCGGGCCGTCGGATAAATGGGTCTACATGGGCCGTAAACGGGCGTAATTGGTATCGGCCCAGCATGGTAACGGACCGTTAATAGGCCAGAGGACAGCAAAGGCTTAATTCTGTCACAGGCATAACGGGTCGTTAATGGGCTAGAATATAGGATGGGCTGGAAACGGCGCAACGGGTTAACAGGACACAAACGGGCCGTCTCTTGCCACTGGCCGAATTTGGGCCATTAGGGGAACATGCCAGTAACGGGCCGGAAGTAATCGAGGGCCGGAAAGAACGTATGGCCGTCAGTAGGCCGAAAGCTAACACGGGATGGAAACGGCCCATGTGAATCATGGGCCGTTAATGGGTACAAAGAAATTTACTGTTCATTATGGGCTAGAGTCACCGTGGGCCTCTAAAGGACCTAAAGATATGAAAGGCCTCATATGGGCTGAAAGACGTCGTGGGCCATACATGGGCCAAAAGTGAAACGGGATGGTGCTATATTCGACGGCGCACATGACATTGTTGGGCCGATTTCGGGTAGGCCCTAACGGGCCGTGAGTTACCGGGCCGTAAAATGGACTATTTGCGCAGAGACTGTTAACAGGCTTTTCATGGGCCAGCTCGCTAAATTTTTACCAAGTCAAACAGGCCGGCCTTTGTAAGCTAAATGGGCCAATGGTGGGTCGTCGCACGTGTCGACATATCATAGGTGCCTATCTGACCCACTAACGAGCTGACACGTGTTTCCTCCGGCCAATCAGAATTTTACACGTGGAAAATTCCCATTGGTCCGGGCTGTTAACGGGTTATCGGATCCAAAACTGGCCCCGATAGCTTAACGGCGACCCATTACGGTTGATGCCACATGTCGGTCACCCTTGACGAAAGCACTTCTGTGACGCGTGATTTATCGTCATGGAAGTGGACACTTCCATGATGATAATTTTGGTAATGTCATGGAACACTTCTACAACAACACAAGTATGACTATCTTGATTCTGTCATAAAATCGTCATGGATGTACATGCATGACAAAAAACGTGACCTACTGTGACAAACACGTATCATCACGGAAGTGTATTTTTTTGCTAGTGATTGCTATTGCTTTCTTCATGTCAAATACATATTCCTTCGACTATGAGATTATGGAACTCCCGGATACCGAAGGAATGCCTTGTGCGCTATCAAACGTCACAACATAACTGGGTGATTATAAAGATGCTCTACGGTTATCTCCGAAGGTGTTTGTTGAGTTGGCATAGATCGAGATTAGGATTTGTCGCTCCGAGTATCGGAGAGGTATCTCTGGGCCCTCTCGGTAATACACATCATAAGCTTGCAAGCAAACGACTAAGGAGTTGGTCACGAGGTGATGTATTACGTAAAGAGTAAAGAGACTTGCCGGTAACAAGATTGAACTAAGTATAAAGATACCGAGGATCAAATCTCGGGCAAGTAACATACCGATAGACAAAGGGAATTACGTATGTTGTCATAACGGTTCGACCGATAAAGATCTTCGTAGAATATGTAGGAGCCAATATGGGCATCCAGGTTCCGCTATTGGTTATTGATCGGAGAGGTGTCTCGGTCATGTCTACATAGTTCTCGAACCCATAGGGTCCGCACGCTTAACGTTCATTGACGAGTATATGAGTTGTGTGATTTGGTGACTGTCGTGGAATTGTCACGGGAGTGTCCTAGCAAAAGGACTTAGTCGTGGAGCCATCGCAACTAGGTTAGCTTAAAGGGTTAAACGGGACAAAGGACATAGGGAGTTTATACTAGTTCAGCCCCTTGCGGTGAAGGTAAAGGCCTAATCCAGTTTGAGGTGGTATTGCTTAGGTTTCGATTACCAGGGAGCGAATACGCTTGACCTAGCTTTCGATCTCTTGTTTCTTGCCCTAAACCGCCGCCGGGTCGTCCCTTTATATACACAGGTTGACGCCCGGTGGCTCACGGAGTCCCGGCCGGCTGATACACATGTGTCCGGCTCGGTGACTATCTACGCTTGCCTTACAATACAAGTTATACATACATGGCGGTTCATACACCTGGGCCGTAAGTCGCCTCTAGGTCTTGGGCCGTCCACCTGATCGTACAGCCCGCCATCTTCAGTGGTAAGCCGCCAGTGGTATAACTCGGCCCTTCCTGGGCGGTTTATACCCAGTAGTTATATCCCCAACATTAGGCCTTAGGTTGATTTGAACTTGTTCATATCAAACTTCATCACTTAGAAGAAATTCCTCCTCCTTTACTCTTGCGAGATCTCGTAACCCACCATGACGTCACCTGTCATTAATCTTACACAAGGCCCAAATATATCTTCTCTTTTAATGAACCTCCGAAAATTGAGGCGTCTGCATTGTCACATATCCATTTTTTAGCTTCCTCGATTCCCGCACATGTCGTTTATCGTTTCAGCCTTATAAATAGGGCCAGGGTCCCTTTTCATTCCCCCCTTGCCTCCTCGTCTCCGTCTTCTTCCTCATGATGCTCCAGCGCCTGAGCTCCGCCGCCGCCGTCGACCTTTGCCACTGCATCGACAACGGCCGCTGCATCAACCTGAATCGACCAGATTTCGTCCGTGCGCCTCCACTATTCCACAGCTCCGGTGAGTTATTCCTCTTTCTTTTTCTCTCAGATCCCATTAGGGTTTCTATGAGTTCGTCGGAGTTCATCTTCGCCCTTCTTCGTTCTTCACCGTAGCTTGTGATTTTGATTCAAACTTGACATTCCTCTCACGCGGTTGTAGTACCCATTTTATAAATTAGAAATATCTCCACTACATACAAGATCCAATCTGGACACATGAACTGCTCAACTACTACAACTTAGGTTTTTAGATAGTTTCTATTTTTTGAAGTGCTGCAGATCCAAAATCATAACATCAATCTGTGAAATCTGTTTTTCCAATACTTAGTAATTTTTCCTCAGATCTGCAAGTCAACAACTGTGTGGGTGGCTTAGCTCATAAGCTGTAACCCGCCAGGTACCATTAGTCCCCTCTTAAGCCGCAAATAGCTCATCTGTATAATTTGAACAATATCCGCTGGCTTAACACCTTTGCATGTATGCTTCATTATTTTTGCCTTTAAGCCAACAACCGGCTTAATCGTATAATCTTAACCTGGTATAATCTTCCTTTCAGATCATTGAGAAAATGGCTAAGTCATACACTGAATGCAATTGGGTCAAATCCTGGGTCACTGAAGAAGACTTGAACAATTTTGTTGCTACTGGCACCTTAGCCAGGAGGGAAGTCATCCACTGGAGGGTCCCTGGTGAAGAAAACCCACCTGGGCCTAAAGACGGAGAAATAGTTGATTTTACTGACCATATGATCCGGGGGTTCAGCCCACCCGGCTCAAAAAAAATCCGCGACGTACTTCATTTTTTCCAGCTTCACCCTCAAGACATTGGACCCAACTCTGTGTCCAATATTTGCAAATTTCAAGTATTCTGTGAAGCTTATCGTCAAGAGGAGCCCACAGTTGAGCTATTCACAGAGTTTTACTACTTAAATCGTCAAACATAATTTACTGACGGGCCCAGCCAAGAGCTCAGTGGAGTCTCAATTCAGAAGAGGAAAGAGGCCAGCTTTCCCTATGCCAAGCTGCCGAGTCATCCCAAAGATTGGAACCAGACTTGGTTCTACTGTCAAGACACATCTCCATCTGATGAAAATCCTCTGGCAGGTTACTGCGACCACCGGCTTAGCAAAACACATCCACTCCCCCCACGGATCAGCTCAAAGGAGCGGGCTAAATATGCACCAACTTTTTCAAAGCTCGGGGCCTTCATGGCTAATTGCCTAACAGGCATCAACCTTGTTCGATGTTGGGTCTCCCGAAGGATCTTGCCATTAAGCCGTCGCCTGGCTTAATGTGTGAATATACTGGCGATTTAAAGGATCCCCAGCGCCACTGCGACATTCAGCTGTCTGATGCTGAAATTGCTGAAGCCACCAAGGCGCTGCTAAATGAACCTTTGATAGACAATAGTAAAACAGGACTTAGCCCTTTCTGCACCTTCAACAAGCCACCAGCCGTAAGTAGTGCACACCTTTGTTCAACAACATTTTCGATAATTGTGCCTTCTTATAATCTTTTTATCCTCAACAGGCCGATTCTCCATTCTGGAAGAAGAAGCCACAAGAAAACCCGGCCAAACTGGCTCGTAACAAGACCAAGGCTACCAAGAGGCCTGCCAAGAAGAAGACCACCGAACCTGTCGATTTAAACTTAGATAATGATAAGGACGATGATGATGAGTCGGAGGTAGAACTTGACTCTCTTGGCTCATTTTTTATACACCTTATTTACAATGACTATGATCAGGATGACGCCGAAGCCAGCCGTGCAGGTGACATAGAGG
Organism: Triticum aestivum; assembly: GCF_018294505.1. NCBI lineage: Eukaryota > Viridiplantae > Streptophyta > Magnoliopsida > Poales > Poaceae > Triticum > Triticum aestivum. The sequence goes on along the minus strand of NC_057814.1, from coordinate 462,374,910 downwards.
TAATTATTCTTTCCTCTGGCTCAGAACCTCTGCCAACACATAGAACCCGACAAACAAGCCGGAAAGTAAGCTTTTCTCACCCTCTAACTCACTTGGATCCCAACTTTCTTTTGAAGAAAAAGCAACACGAAGCTCGCCGCACCACTCGTCATAGTGGTGGTATAGTTACTTCTTCCGGCTTACCAAACACGCCGATTCGCAAACGTCGCCCAGAGGTCTTACATATTTCTGATATATTTTATCCCAAGGCGGGTTATGTCCGACAACCTCTTAACCCGTCTGATTCAAACTATCACGGGACTTCTCATTCCTCCTCTGGCGAGTCAACAGGAACTCAAATCCCAACTTTCAAGACTGTACCTGGGTAAGGGTATACTCAATCAATCAAACCTTATGCCTGATCATTATACTGACCTCTTTATACTTCTTATTTTCACAGGCCAGGCTAAACCCAGCAAGAAGGCAAAACTAAGTAAGCTGGTTGACGACTCCAACCCGTCTGAACCGGAAAAACAACAATCAGAACCTTCTAACCCAATTGCTGAGGCCACCCTTAATGATCCAACACCAGAAGACCATGAAGTCTCCATAGACCATATGGATGTTGAGCCGGTGATTCCTAAGCTTCCAAGCCCAGCTAAGCCCGCTGAAGAGAAGGCTGACGATGTTGTCATCATTGGGCTCGGTTACACAACACCGGGTATCTCACTGTTCTAGCCAAGCACAACGCTAAGTCAGAAATTTCTGCCGATGATAAAGGCAAGTGGAAGGTAGACTTAGAAAGCTACGCCCAGTTCAGTGCCCAAGACATCCACTCTGGCTACTTGAACCATCTATACACCAGTCGTGATTTTGAAGCCGGCTTAGTAAACTTGATGAAGGAGCGCTATGAGGTAAATATTGCAACTCCTTTCCATAAGAATATACTTCCATTAGCCGCCAAGTTTATTGGACATGATAGAATAGAATGTGTTGTAAACTTCAATAGTTGCATAGATCAAATCCAGTAGCCCCCAAGGGCCGGTTTATGCTTTCAATGTGAACCGGGACTTATAGTAATAGTACTTCAACTCTGCATGTGTAGCCCCCAAGGGCCGGCTTAATAGGTATGCTAGGCCGGGACTTTAAGTAGCAGGAATCAACATTGCATCCGTAGCCCCCAAGGGCCGGCTTAATCAGTCATGAATAAGTATGGACTAAGTATTCTGCTAAAAAGCAATATTCCAGCTTGTATTCGTTTTAACCGGATCATGCCATTTGTCTGTGTTAGCAGATAAATCTAGCTTAAGGAAAAGTAATATGCATTAGCCCCCAAGTGCCAAGTATAATACTTGTATTGTGCTTTGGACTTTTACAAAGTTTGAAGAAGCAATAGACATTAGCCCCCAAGTGCCAAGGCAAATACTTGTATTGTGCTTGGGACTTCAACAATAATTATACTCATAATATACCACAGGCTGAACTTTCAGAGAAGGATTCGCAGCTGAATGATCTGAAGGTCAATATAAAAACTCAACAATCTGAAACATCCAAGGCCAAATCAGAATTGAAGACTGCCTTAGAGAACATTGAGCAGCTCAAGCAAAGCTTCAATACTGACAGAGATGGCTGGGAAACTGAAAAAACAGCTTTGAAGAGAGGAGAAGATGCTGAAGCCACACTTAAACCAGTGACTGACGAGTTATCCGGCTTAAAGCAGCAGGTTCATATCATGTCATCAGCCATCTTTCGTAAGAACATGTATCCCTTGCACGTTAATAATCATACTATAAACGGCTGCCGGCTTACCTATAACTTTACTGATATAGGTTCTCGGAGCACTAAATTGGGCTCAGATATGCGTGTTTGGCTTAAGGCTGTCTACACTCTTGTAGAACAGTTATATACTGGCGCCCAACGAACCATTGCTGCTGCGCTGCATAAGAAGTCTCCTTCACCACTCATCAAAGATACACTGGAGAAGTTATCTGTGCTACCCCAAAGGATTGATGATTTGAAATGGGGAGCCGCCAAAGCCGGTGCTTTGACTTCTTTAAGCCGGGCAAAGGCATGGCAGGCAGATCTTGACTCGGAAGATTTAGCCAATGGCTGCCCCAGCGTTAAAGAAGATGGTTCTGCCTTCAGTGCTGATGATTTTGCAGAGATAGCCAGAGAAATGCGTCCCTTAGCAACTAAGTTGGCTGATGAAACCACTATTTCCACCTACCAGGTGGCTTCTGACGCTGAAAATAAGAAAGTGAAGGCACCGGTTCATCCACCGACGGAACTCATCCCGCCGATTCGTAAGCACACCTTCGCTCCTGACATTGATCCATCAAACCTCATTGATGATGAAGCTGTATTTAGAGCGTTGACCGGTATCAACTGGGCTACGCCTGACTTCCAGCTGGTGGATAACCAAGGAGCTGAAGATGAAGAAGAAGCACAGGACGACCCGGAGGCTTCAACCCGCCCACAGTCATAAGCCGGTTTATTGAGCATAATACTTTGCTGCACTGATATCGTCAAAACACTTATGCTTGTTGGTCCATCAGATGCCTTGTAATAGGCTAGTTAAACTTTAACTTGTCATGCCATCGAGCACATTTTGTTTTGCATAACATTGCTAATCCGCCAATTTAAGATCTGCCACATATGCTTATAATATCATCAATTTGAGTCTGTTCCTGCATACAAACAGATCACAAGTGCCCTGGCGGCTTACCGCATGACGGGTCATAATACCCCATATAAAACCACTCGTGACTAAAATAGTCCATAACTAGAGCCGGTTTCATCATAACCATATATAATCATAACAAAAATAGCATACCTGTGATATTTGCTCACACTGTCGGCTTATCATACTTGCGCAATAAGGGTGACAACCCAAAAGATTGAGCGTACAATGCCTTGTTCAATTTGACATACACCGCCGGCTTACAACTCCGTATGCAGCAAGGGGTAATATCCCAAAACTCAGAGCACAACGCTTCCAAGTATATAAGATCATCATACACTGGCGACTTATAGTCCAAAGCCAGGCCGGGTTAATAAGCACCGGGTAATTTCATATATGAACCATAAGGCATCATAGCCCTCATCGGTTTTCAACAATGTATTAACATGTCACAAAAGATTATCCTCAAAAAATGTTCAAATATAAACCAAAAGATAAAAACAAGGCTTTTCATAGGCTGCCAAGCTTTCAAATCAAGTGCTTTCAAAGGGCCGCACAACCACTGAGTTAAACCTTCATGCAAACCTTATAAGCCGGGCCTCACATGACCAATCGTCGGTTTAACTTTGACAAGTTCAGGGTCTGTATAAGATTGACTTGTCAAAAGTACGGCGAGTCATTCCGGTCAATCTGGGTGGAGTGGCGGACTTAAAAAGGCAGGATAACCCGGGTTTTTAGGTGAATACACCTGGCTTCCAAGCCTAGCTTCCAAGCCTATTACAAGGGTCATAAAAACTCTTGTCCGTTGAACAAAGAGCCCCCAAGTAACATTTCATTCCAGGCATACAAGAAGAAGAAGAAGAAGATAAGTAATTTTGGAGTAAACCTATAGGAAACTAAGCATATTAGAGCTAACTTAGAGCTAACTTATGTCATTTTGGAGAAGAAGAAGAATCAGAAGAAGAATAAGAAGAAGAAGAAGAAGAAGAAGAAGAAGAAGAAGAAGACTATAAGCTTATTATGTAAACTTGGTCATTTTGTGCTAACATAAGTAATTTTGGAGCTAACCTATAGGAAACTAATCATATTAGAGATAACTTAGCATATTAGAGCCAACTTAGGTAAAATGGACCCAACCTAGCTAATTATGCCATCTTTGAGTGAACTAAGCATATTAGAGCTAACTTAGAGCTAACTTATGTCATTTTGGAGAAGAAGAAGAAGAAGAAGAAGACTATAAGCTTATTATGTAAACTTGGTCATTTTGTGCTAACATAAGTAATTTTGGAGCTAACCTATAGGAAACTAAGCATAGTAGAGATAACTTAGCATATTAGAGCTAACATAGGTAACTAAGCATATTAGAGCTAACATAGGTAACTAAGCATATTAGAGCTAACTTAGAGCTAACTTATGTCATTTCGGTGGAAACAAAGCTAAGTATATATAGATCATTTTGGAGATCTGACATACCTGACATAGTTCAGTTCTCATTGTTCTTATCCTTCTCCTTCCTCGGCCTGATGCGCCAAGAGCGGCGAGGTGGTGGAGGCAGTGGGATGTAGTCTTCTACCACAATTGGCGTGGTCATGTCGCCCAGCTGTGGGATCGCCGGCACCACCACCCGCGCGAGGTCATTGTCAGGCACCACCACCATCGCGAGGCCATCTTCAGGCAGGACAGGCACGACCATCGCTAGGTCATCCTCAGCCACCACCATCTCTTGCCCATGGTTAGCCACCACCATCTCTTGCCCTTGGTCAGCCACCACCATCGCTAGGTCATCCTCAGCCTGATGCCCACTCTGCTCCTCTTCTTCCCCACTCCAGTCCGGATCATCCTCCTTGTTGTCTTTGCTGCAACCAGAATCGCTGCTGCTTTTGCTACAGCCAGAATCGCTATTGATTTTGCTACAGCCAGAATTGCTGTTGCTTTTGCTACAGCCAGAATCGCTGCTGCTTTGGCTGTAGCCAGTGTCGCTGCTGCTGCTCCCATTGCATGTCCAAATGCAACAATGACCGTTAACAATCGATGCGAGACAAAGCCAAATGTAGAGGAATAAGAAGAGGCAGAACGTACTGGCATCATCGTCGTTAGCGTAGCGCATGCGACACATAGTCGTGTTGAACACCTTCACGATGAGCATGGTGGCGTCGTCGTCGTACCTGAAGAGAAGGAAGTACCCCTGCCGCAGGTCGTAGGCACGGTAGAACTTCTCCCAGCCACGACACAGCTACATGTGGCCCTCCTTGATCACCAACTCCACGTCCCACAGCCTGTGAAACCCGCTGCCGGCCTGTCGCAGCTTCACATTATTTGGCGGATCTTCACCCAACATGTTCATAAAAGTGTTAGGCAGCCTCTGTAGTTTGGGACAACGAGTGATGTAGCAAACAACAGAGTTATCATAATGAGATGGGTGAAGGGGAGATCTCTCCTTTTATATACCTGCCTCGTGGATGATACTGAAGTCCCAAGTATGATACTGAAGAACTCGAAAGCATCCAACTCGTACTCCGGTGTGGCAGAGTGGAGTCTGCGGTGGCGGCTTCCCCCCATCTTTGATAAGTAGCAGAAGAGACCAATTAGTACCCTTACAACATTATCATACAACATTATAACATAAGAAATTTTGAGCAGAAGATAATCAACTACACCAAGTTATCATTTCTCATTCAAAAAACAATGCACTTGTGGACATATATGATGGCTCTAGTTGAATTTATTAGTAGAACTAGTCATCAAAAATGTTGACTTTAGTTGAATTTCATATAATAACTATTTTAACTTCTTTCGGTCAGCAAACTAGGCAACTAGCTAGCAGTACAAAAACATTCAACTAAAGAAAAGAAAGAAACTGCAAAACGTGGCTGAACCCTAAATAAGAAAGTAATAAAACGTGTCTTTTTCTTCTTCTTCCCCTCTTCTTATTTTTTCCTCTTTTTCCTTTTCTTCTTCTTCCTCTTCTTCCTTTTCTTCTTCTTCTTCTTCTTCTTCATCATCTTCTTCTTCATTTTCTTCTTCTTTTTCTCCTCCTCCTCTTCTTCTTCTTCCTTTCCCTTTCCCTATTCTTCTTCTCCCCCTCTCCTCTTTTCTTCTTCTTCTTCTTCTTCTTCTTCTTCTTCTTCTTCTTCTTCTTTTTTCTTCTCCTCCTCCTCTTCTTCTTTTTCTTATTCTTGTTCTCATTTTTTCTTCTTTTCCTTTTTTCTTTTTCCTTTTTCTCCTTCTTCTTTTCTAATATGTAAACTATCTAAAACTATTTATTATCTAAAACTATATCTAATATCTAAAACGGAAAAGGAAAAAAAGAAAAGGGGGTGTGGAAGTGGAAGAGGGGGCTCACCGTGGGGAGGTGGAAGAGGTTGGCCGGCGACAGGGAGGGGCGGCGACGGGGCGGGAGGGCGGCGACGACGGGCGGGAGGGGGGCGGTGACGGGGCGGCAGGACAGCGGGGAGGGGCGGCGACGGGCGGGAGGGGGACGGCGATGGGGCGGCAGGACCGCGGGGAGGGGCGGCGACGGGGCGGCAGGACCGCGGGGAGGGGCGGCGACGGGCGGGAGGGGGCGGCGACGGGGCGGCAGGACGGCGGGGAGGGCGGCGACGGACGGGAGGGGGCAGCGACGGGGCGGCAGGACGGCGGGGAGGGGCGGCGACGGGCACAGGGGACGGGGCGGCGGCGGTGGGCTGGTGGGTAAGAGAGAGAGAGAGAGAGCGCAGGCGTTCATGGCGGGGGGAGGTTAGCGATTCAACGCCGTGCCCGGGTGGGCCCCCTACCCTCTTTGTCGTCAGCCTAGCGGACGGCAAAGAATTGTTTGCCGTCAGCCAGCGGACGGCAAGGAAATGGCTGACGGCAAAGAGCTGACCTAGCCACAGCCTTGCGTCTGTGGGCCCACAAGGTTCTTTTCCGTCGGCCAGCTGACGGCAAAGAACTCTTTGCCGTCCGTGAGCTGAAGGAAAAGAACTCTTTGTCCTCCGCGAGCTGACGGCAAAGAACTAGCTGATGGCAAAATAACCTGTGCCATCAGCTATTTCTTTGCCGTCTGCTTTGGAGAAACTGACGGCAAAGAAGTGGCAGACGGCAAAGAAGTGGATTCCAGTAGTGATAGGATACCCTAAGGAAACAATTGGGTACACCTTCTACCATAGATCCGAAGGCAAGATCTTTGTTGCCAAGAATGGAACATTTCTAGAGAAGGAGTTTCTCTCGAAAGGAGTGGGAGGAAAGTAGAACATGATGTGGTAATTGTACCTTCTCTCAAATTGGGAAGTAGCTCATCACAGAAAACCGTTCCCATGATGCCTACACCAACTAGAGAGGAAGCTAATGATGATGATCATGAAACTTCAGATCAAGTTACTACCGAACCTCGTAGGTCAACTAGAGCACGATCCACACCAGAGTGGTACAGTAATCCTATTCTGGAAATCATGTTACTAGACCATGGCGAACCTACGAACTATTAAGAAGCTATGATGAGCCCATATTCCGATAAATGGCTTGAGGCCATGAAATCTGAGATAGGATTCATGTATGAGAACAAAGTGTGGACTTTGGTGGACTTGCCCGATGATCGGCGAGACATGGAAAATAAATGGATCTTCAAGAAGAAGACTGACGCTGATGGTAATGTTACTATCTACAAAGCTCGACTTGTCGCAAAAGGTTTTTGACAAGTTCAAGGAGTTGACTACGATGAGACTTCCTCACCCGTAGCGATGCTTAAGTCTGTCTGAATCATGTTAGAAATTGCCGCATTTTATGATTATGAAATCTGGCAAATGGACGTCAAAATTGCATTCCTCAATGGATTTCTTAAAGAAGTGTTGTATATGATGCAACCGGAAGGTTTTGTCGATCCTAAAGGTGCTAACAAAGTGTGCAAGCTCCAGCGATCCATCTATGGACTGGTGCAAGCATCTCGGAGTTGGAATATACACTTTGATGTGGTGATCAAAGCATATAGTTTTATACAGACTTTCGGAGAAGCCTCTATTTACAAGAAAGTGAGTGGGAGCTCTGTAGCATTTCTGATACTATATGTGGATGACATATTGTTGATCGGAAACGCTGTAGAATTTCTGGATAGCATAAAAGGATGCTTGAATAAGAATTTTTCAATGAAAGACCTCGGTGAAGCTGCTTATATATTGGGCATCAAGATCTATAGGGATAGATCGAGACACTTAATAGGACTTTCACAAAGTATATACCTTGGAAATTTTTTGAAGAAGTTAAAAATAGATCAGTCAAAGAAAGGGTTCTTGTCTATGTTGCAAGGTGAGAAGTTGAGTAAGACTCAAAACCCGACCACGACAGAAGATAGAGAGAAAAATAAAAGTCATTCCCTATGCCTCAGCCATAGGTTCTATAAAGTATGCCATGTTGTGTACTAGACCTATTGTGTACCTTGCCATGTGTTTGGCAAGGGGGTACAATAGTGATCCAGGAGTAGATCACTAGACAGCAGTCAAAATTATCCTTAGGTACCTAAAAAGGATTAAGGAAATGTTTCTCGGTTATGGAGGTGACAAAGAGTTCATCGTAAAGTGTTACGTCGATGCAAGCTTTGACACTGATCCGGATGACTCTGAGTCTCAATCTGGATACATATTGAAAGTGGGAGCAATTAGCTAGAGTAGCTCCATGCAGAGCATTGTACACATAGAAATTTGCAAAATACATATGGATCTGAATGTGGCAGACCCGTTAACTAAACCTCTCTCACAAGTAAAACATGATCACACCTTAGTACTCTTTGGGTATTAATCACATGGCGATGTGAACTAGATTATTGCCTCTAGTAAACCCTTTGGGTGTTGGTCACATGACGATGTGAACCATGGGTGTTAATCACACGGCGATGTGAACTGGATTATTGACTCTAGTGCAAGTGGGAGACTGAAGGAAATATGCCCTAGAGGCAATAATAAAGTTGTTCTTTTATATTTCCTTATTCATGATAAAGGTTTATTATTCATGCTAGAATTGTATTGATCAGAAACCTTAATACATGTGTGAATACATAAACAAACACTGTGTCCCTAGTGAGCCTCTACAGACTAGCTCGTTAATCAAAGATGGTTAAGGTTTCCTAACCATTGACATGTGTTGTCATTTGATAACGGGATCACATCATTAGGAGAATGATGTGATGGACAAGACCCATCCGTTAGCTTAGGATAATGATCGTTCAGTTTTATTGCTATTGCTTTCTTCATGTCAAATACATATTCCTTCGACTATGAGACTATGCAACTCCCAGATACCGGAGGAACGACTGGTGTGCTATGAAATGTCACAATGTAACTGGGTGATTATAAAGATGCTGGTAATACACATCATAGGCTTGCAAGCAAATGACTAAGGAGTTGGTCATTAGGTGATGTAATACGGAACAAGTAAAGAGACTTGCTGGTAACGAGATTGAACTAGGTATGAAGATACCAACGATCGAATCTCGGGCAAGTAACATACCAATAGGCAAAGGGAATTATGTATGTTGTCATAACGGTTCGACCGATAAAGATTTTTGTAGAATCTGTATGAGACAATATGGGCATCCAGGTTCCGCTATTGGTTATTGATCGGAGAGGTGTCTCAGTCATGTCTACATAGTTCTCGAACCAGTAGGGTCTGCATACTTAACGTTCGTTGACGATATATTATTATATGAGTTAAGTGATTTGGTGACCGAATGTTGTTCGGAGTCCCGGATGAGATCACTTACATGACGAGGAGTCTCAAAATGGTCGAGAGGTAAAGATTGATATATAGGACGATGATATTCGGACACCGGAAGTGTTTCGGAGGGTACCGGGTACTTATCGGGTCACCGGAAAGGAGTTTCGGGCACCGCCGGCAAAAAATATGGGACTTATGGGCCAAGAGAGGGAACACACCAGCCCACAAGGGGCTGGTGCACCACTATACAGGCCGGCCCTATGAGGAGGAGAAGGAAAGAGGGGAGGGAAAGGAAAGTGTGGAGTAGGACCCCCCCTTCCTTCCCTCTCCCCCCTCTTTCCTTGCCCCTTCTTCTTACAAGGAAAGGGGGCGCAGGGCAAAGCAGCAGCCCTAGGTCTGCCACCAGGTCTCTTGGGGCGCCCTAGGGGCTGCCTCCTCCCCTCCCACCTATATATACATGGGTAGGGGGCGCCACACAAGCCGACACAACATTGTCTTAGCCGTGTGCGGCGCTCCCGTCCACCGTTTACTCCCTCGGTCATATTTTCGTAGTGCTTAGGCGAAGCCTGATACGTCTCCGACGTATTTATAATTTATGAAGTATTCATGCCATGTTTACAAAAATTCCATATGATTTTGGTATGATTTGATTAGAACTGACCCGGACTGACGCTGTTTTTAGCAGAACTACCGTGGTGTTGTTTTTGTGCAGAAATAAAAGTCCTCGGAACGAGCTGAAAATTAACGGAGATTTTCTCTGGAAAATATGAAAAATACTGGAAGAAAACAATACAAAAAAGGAGTCCCGGGGCCACCACACGGGTGGGGCGCCCCCCCCCCCAGGGCGCGCCCCTCGACCTTGTGATTGCCTCGTGGGGCCCCTGACGTGAAATAGACGCCAACCCTTCCTATAAATCCTAAAAACCCCAGAACAGAAGAGAGATTGGGAGTTCTGCCGCCGTAAGCCTCTTTAGCCACGAAAAACCAATCTAGGCCCTCTCTGGCACCCTGCCGTAGGTGGGGCATCATCACCGGAGGCTATGGAGGAGGATCCCGGAGGGGGCCATCATCGCCATGGAGGCCAAGGACCAGAGGGAGAACCTCTCCCCATCTAGGGGGGAGGCTATGGAGGAGGAAGCACAAGGGGGAGATCCTCTCCCCCTCTCTCTCGGTGGCGCCGGAGTGCCATCGGGGGAATCATCGCCGTGGTGATCATCTTCATCAACATCACCATCATCATCACCATCCTCATCTCTTTTACGCGGTCCACTCTCCCGCACCCCGCTATAATCCCCTACTTGAACATGGTGCTTTATGCCACATATTATGATCCAATGATGTGTTGCCATCCTTTGATGTTTTGAGTAGTTTTCCTTTGTCCTTTAGTTTGATTGATGATATAGATTGGTTTGAGTTGTATGTTTTATTTTGGTGCTGTCCTATGGTGCCTCCGTGCCACGCACACGTGAGGGATTCCCGCTGTAGGATGTTGCAATACGTTCATGATTCACTTATAGTTGGTTGCTAGAGTGACAGAATCTTAAACCCAAGTAAGGGGGTTGTTGTGTATGGGATAAAGGGGACTTGATGTTGGGGAACGTAGTAATTTCAAAAAAATTCCTACGCACACGCAAGATCATGGTGATGCATAGCAACGAGAGGGGAGAGTGTTTTCTACGTACCCTCGTAGACTGAAAGCGGAAGCGTTAGCACACCGCGGTTGATGTAGTCATACGTCTTCATGATCCGACCGATCAAGTACCAAACACACGGCACCTCCGAGTTCAGCACACGTTCAGCCCGATGACGTCCCTCGAACTCCGATCCAGCCGAGTGTTGAGGGAGAGTTTCGTCAGCACGACGGCGTGGTGACGATGATGATGTTCTACCGACGCAGGGCTTCGCCTAAGCACCGCTACAGTATTATTGAGGTGGACTATGGTGGAGGGGGGCACCGCACACAGCTAAAAGATCAAACGATCAATTATTGTGTCTCTAGGGTGCCCCCTGCCCCCGTATATAAAGGAGCAAGGGGGGAGGTGCGGCCGGCCAGGAGGGGCGCGCCAGGTGGAGTCCTACTCCCACCGGGAGTAGGACTCCCTCCTTTTTCCTAGTTGGATTAGGAGTGGAGGGGAAAGAGGTGGAGGAGAGGAAGGAAAGGGGGCGCCGCCCCCCTCTCCTTGTCCTATTCGGACTAGGGGGGAGGGGTGCGCGGCCCTGCCCTGGCCGCCTCTCCTCTTCTCCACTAAGGCCCACTATGGCCCATTAACCCCCGGGGGGTTCCGGTAACCCCTCCGGTACTCCGGTAAAATCTCGATTTCACCCGGAACACTTCCGATATCCAAATATAGTCTTCCAATATATCAATCTTCATGTCTTGACCATTTCAAGACTCCTCGTCATGTCTGTGATCACATCCGGGACTCCGAACAACCTTCGGTACATCAAAACATATAAACTCATAATATAACTGTCATCGAAACGTTAAGCGTGTGGACCCTACGGGTTCGAGAACTATGTAGACATGACTGAGACACGTCTCAGGTCAATAACCAATAGCGGAACCTGGATGCTCATATTGGCTCCCACATATTCTATCAAGATCTTTATCGGTCAGGCCGCATAACAACATACGTTGTTCCTTTTGTCATCGGTATGTTACTTGCCCGAGATTCGATCGTCGGTATCTCAATACCTAGTTCAATCTCGTTACTGGCAAGTCTCTTTACTCGTTTCGTAATACATCATCCTGCAACTAACTCATTAGTTGCAATGCTTGCAAGGCTTAAGTGATGTGCATTACCGAGTGGGCCCAGAGATACCTCTCCGACAATCGGAGTGACAAATCCTAATCTCGAAATACGCCAACCCAACAAGTACCTTCGGAGACACCTGTAGAGCACCTTTCTAATCACCCAGTTACATTGTGACGTTTGGTAGCACACAAAGTGTTCCACCGGTAAACGGGAGTTGCATAATCTCATAGTCATAGGAACATGTATAAGTCATGAAGAAAGCAATAGCAACATACTAAACGATCGAGTGCTAAGCTAACGGAATGGGTCAAGTCAATCACATCATTCTCCTATAATGTGATCCCGTTAATCAAATGACAACTCATGTTTATGGCTAGGAAACATAACCATCTTTGATCAACGAGCTAGTCAAGTAGAGGCATACTAGTGACACTCTGTTTGTCTATGTATTCACACAAGTATTATGTTTCCGGTTAATACAATTCTAGCATGAATAATAAACATTTATCATGATATAAGGAAATAAATAATAACTTTATTATTGCCTCTAGGGCATATTTCCTTCAGTCTCCCACTTCCACTAGAGTCAATAATCTAGATTACACAGTAATGATTCTAACACCCATGGAGCCTTGGTGCTGATCATGTTTTGCTCGTGGAAGAGGCTTAGTCAACGGGTCTGCAACATTCAGATCCGTGTGTATCTTGCAAATTTCTATGTCTCCCACCTGGACTAAATCCCGGATGGAATTGAAGCGTCTCTTGATGTGCTTGGTTCTCTTGTGAAATCTGGATTCCTTTGCCAAGGCAATTCCACCAGTATTGTCACAAAAGATTTTCATTGGACCCGCTGCACTAGGTATGACACCTAGATCGGATATGAACTCCTTCATCCAGACTCCTTCATTTGCTGCTTCCGAAGCAGCTATGTACTCCGCTTCACACGTAGATCCCGCCACGACGCTTTGTTTAGAACTGTACCAACTGACAGCTCCACCGTTCAATGTAAACACGTATCCGGTTTGCGATTTAGAATCATCCGGATTAGTGTCAAAGCTTGCATCAACGTAACCATTTACGATGAGCTCTTTGTCACCTCCATAAATGAGAAACATATCCTTAGTCCTTTTCAGGTATTTCAGGATGTTCTTGACCGCTGTCCAGTGATCCACTCCTGGATTACTTTGGTACCTCCCTGCTAAACTTATAGCAAGGCACACATCAGGTCTGGTACACAGCATTGCATACATGATAGAGCCTATGGCTGAAGCATAGGGAACATCTTTCATCTTCTCTCTATCTTCTGCAGTGGTCGGGGATTGAGTCTTACTCAACTTCACACCTTGTAACACAGGCAAGAACCCTTTCTTTGCTTGATCCATTTTGAACTTCTTCAAAACTTTGTCAAGGGTATGTGCTTTGTGAAAGTCCAATTAAGTGTCTTGATCTATCTCTATAGATCTTGATGCCCAATATATACGCAGCTTCACTGAGGTCTTTCATTGAAAAACTCTTATTCAAGTATCCCTTTATGCTATTCAGAAATTCTATATCATTTCCAATCAGCAATATGTCATCCACATATAATATTAGAAATGCTACAGAGCTCCCACTCACTTTCTTGTAAATACAGGCTTCTCCAAAAAGTCTGTATAAAACCAAATGCTTTGATCACACTATCAAGCGTTTATTCCAACTCCGAGAGGCTTGCACCGGTCCATAAATGGATCGCTGGAGCTTGCACACTTTGTTAGCTCCCTTTGGATCGACAAAACCTTCCAATTGCATCATATACAACTCTTCTTCCAGAAATCCATTCAGGAATGCAGTTTTGACATCCATTTGCCAAATTTCATAATCATAAAATGCGGCAATTGCTAACATGATTCGGATAGACTTAAGCATCGCTACGGGTGAGAAGGTCTCATCGTAGTTAATCCCTTGAACTTGTCAAAAACCTTTTGCAACAAGTCGAGCTTTATAGACAGTAACATTACCGTCAGCGTCAGTCTTCTTCTTGAAGATCCATTTATTCTCAATTGCTTGCCGATCATCGGGAAAGTCAACCAAAGTCCACACTTTGTTCACATACATGGATCCAATCTCAGATTTCATGGCCTCAAGCCATTTTGCGGAATCTGGGCTCACCATCGCTTCTTCATAGTTCGTAGGTTCGTCATGGTCTAGTAGCATAACCTCCAGAACAGGATTACTGTACCACTCTGGTGCGGATCTTACTCTGGTTGACCTACGAGGTTCAGTAACAACTTGATCTGAAGTTCCATGATCATCATCATTAACTTCCTCACTAATTGGTGTAGGCATCGTAGAAACCGGTTTCTGTGATTAAGTACTTTCCAATAAGGGAGCATGTACAATTACCTCATCAATTTCTACTTTCCTCCCACTCACTTCTTTCGAGAGAAACTCCTTCTCCAGAAAGATTCCAAATTTAGCAACAAAAGTCTTGCCTTCGGATCTGTGATAGAAGGTGTACCCAACAGTCTCCTTTGGGTATCCTATGAAGACACATTTCTCCGATTTGGGTTCGAGCTTATCAGGTTGAAGCTTTTTCACATAAGCATCGCAGCCCCAAACTTTAAGAAACGACAACTTTGGTTTCTTGCCAAACCACAGTTCATAAGGAGTTGTCTCAATGGATTTTGATGGTGCCCTATTTAACGTGAATGCAGCCGTCTCTAAAGCATAACCCCAAAACGATAGCGGTAAATCAGTAAGAGACATCATAGATCGCACCATATCTAGTAGAGTACGATTACGACGTTCGGACACACCATTACGCTGTGGTGTTCCGGGTGGCATGAGTTGCGAAACTATTCCGCATTGTTTCAAATGAAGACCAACTCATAACTCAAACATTCTCCTCCACGATCAGATCGTAGAAACTTTATTTTCTTGTTACGATGATTTTCAACTTCACTCTGAAATTCTTTGAACTTTTCAAATGTTTCAGACTTATGTTTCATTAAGTAGATATATCCATATCTTCTTAAATCATCTGTGAAGGTGAGAAAATAACGATATCCTCCACGAGCCTCAACATTCATCGGACCACATACATCTGTATGTATGATTTCCAACAAATCTGTTGCTCTCTCCATAGTTCCGGAGAACGGCGTTTTAGTCATCTTGCCCATGAGGCACGGTTCGCAAGTACCAAGTGATTCATAATCAAGTGGTTCCAAAAGTCCATCATTATGGAGTTTCTTCATGCGCTTTACACTGATATGACCTAAACGGCAGTGCCACAAATAATTTGCACTATCATTATCAACTTTGCATCTTTTGGCTTCAATATTATGAATATGTGCATCACTACTATCGAGATTCATCAAAAATAGACCACTCTTCAAGGGTGCATGACCATAAAAGATATTACTCATATAAATAGAACAACCATTATTCTCTGATTTAAATGAATAACCATCTCGCATCAAACAAGATCCAGATATAATGTTCATGCTTAACCCTGGCACCAAATAACAATTATTTAGGTCTAAAACTAATCCCGAAGGTAGATGTAGAGGTAGCGTGCCGACCGCGATCACATCGACTTTGGAACCATTTCCCACGCGCATCGTCACCTCATCCTTAGCCAATCTTCGCTTAATCCGTAGCCCCTGTTTCGAGTTGCAAATATTAGCAACAGAAACAGTATCAAATACCCAGGTGCTACTGCGAGCATTAGTAAGGTACACATCAATAACATGTATATCACATATACCTTTGTTCACCTTGCCATCCTTCTTATCCGCCAAATACTTGGGGCAGTTCCGCTTCCAGTGACCAGTCTGCTTGCAGTAGAAGCACTCAATCTCAGGCTTAGGTCTAGACTTGGGTTTCTTCTCCTGAACAGTAACTTGCTTGCTGTTCTTCTTGAAGTTCCCCTTCTTCTTCCCTTCGCCCTTTTTCTTGAAAAAGGTGGTCTTATTGACCATCAACACTTGATGCTCCTTTTTGATTTCTACTTTCGCAGCCTTTAGCATTGCGAAGAGCTCAGGAATCGTCTTATCCATCCCTTGCATGTTATAGTTCATCACGAAGCTCTTGTAGCTTGTTGGCAGTGATTGGAGAATTCTGTCAATGACGCTATCATCCGAAAGATTAACTCCCAGTTGAATCAAGTGATTATTATACCCAGACATTTTGAGTATATGCTCACTGACAGAACTATTCTCCTCCATCTTGCAGCTGTAGAACTTATCGGAGACTTCATATCTCTCAATCCGGGCATTTGCTTGAAATATTAACTTCAACTCCTGGAACATCTCATATGCTCCATGGCGTTCAAAACGTCGTTGAAGTCCCGATTCTAAGCCGTAAAGCATGGCACATTGAACTATCGAGTAGTCATCAGCTTTGCTCTGCCAGACGTTCTTAACATCGTCAGTTGCATCAGCAGTAGGCCTGGCACCCAGCGGTGCTTCCAGGACGTAATTCTTCTGTGCAGCAATGAGGATAATCCTCAAGCTACGGACCCAGTCCGTGTAATTGCTACCATCATCTTTTAACTTTGCTTTCTCAAGGAACGCATTAAAATTCAACGAAACAACAGCACGGGCCATCTATCTACAATCAACATAGACAAGCAAGATACTATCAGGTACTAAGTTCATGATAAATTTAAGTTCGATTAATCATATTACTTAAGAACTCCCACTTTGATACACATCCCTCTAATCCTCTAAGTGATCACGTGATCCATATCAACTAAACCATGTCCGATCATCACGTGAGATGGAGTAGTTTCAACGGTGAACATCACTATGTTGATCATATCTACTATATGATTCACGCTCGACCTTTCGGTCTCTGTGTTCCGAGGCCATATCTGTTATATGTTAGGCTCGTCAAGCTTAACCTGAGTATTCCGCGTGTGTAACTGTTTTGCACCCGTTGTATTTGAACGTAGAGCCTATCACACCCGATCATCACGTGGTGTCTCAGCACGAAGAACTTTCGCAACGGTGCATACTCAGGGAGAACACTTATACTTTGATAATTTAGTGAGGGATCATCTTATAATGCTACCGTCAATCAAAGCAAGATAAGATGCATCAAAGATAAACATCACATGCAATCAATATAAGTGATATGATATAGCCATCATCATCTTGTGCTTGTGATCTCCATCTCCGAAGCACCGTCATGATCACCATCGTCACCAGCGCGACACCTTGATCTTCATCGTAGCATCATTGTCGTCTCGCCAATCTTATGCTTCTATGACTATTGCTACCGCTTAGTGATAAAGTAAAGCATTACAGGGCGATTTGCATTGCATACAATAAAGCGACAACCATATGGCTCCTGCCAGTTGCCGATAACTCGGTTACAAAACATGATCATCTCATACAATAAAATTTAGCATCATGTCTTGACCATATCACATCACAACATGCCCTGCAAAAACAAGTTAGACGTCCTCTACTTTGTTATTTTAAATTTTACGTGGCTGCTACGGGCTTAGCAAGAACCGTTCTTACCTACGCACCAAAATCACAATGATAGTTTTTCAAGTTGGTGTTGTTTTAACCTTCGCAAGGACCGGGCGTAGCCACACTCGGTTCAACTAAAGTTGGAGAAACTGACACCCGCCAGCCACCTGTGTGCAAAGCACGTCGGTAGAACCAGTCTCGCGTAAGCGTACGCGTAATGTCGATCCAGGCCGCTTCATCCAACAATACTGCCGAACCAAAGTATGACATGCTAGTAAGCAGTATGACTTATATCGCCCACAACTCACTTGTGTTCTACTCGTCCATACAACATCAACGCATAAAACCTGGCTTGGATGCCACTGTTGGGGAACGTAGTAATTTCAAAAAAAATCCTGCGCACACGCAAGATCATGGTGATGGATAGCAACGAGAGGGGAGAGTGTTGTCTACGTACCCTGGTAGACCGAAAGCGGAAGCGTTAGCACAATGCGCTTGATGTAGTCGTACGTCTTCACGATCCGACCGATCAAGTATCGAACGCACGGCACCTCCGAGTTTAGCACACGTTCAGCCCGTTGACGTCCCTCGAACTCCGATCCAGCCGAGTGTTGAGGGAGAGTTTCGTCAGCACGACGGCGTGGTGACGATGATGATGTTCTACCGACGCAGGGCTTCGCCTAAGCACCGCTACAGTATTATCGAGGTGGACTATGGTGGAGGGGGGGCACCGCACACGGCTAAAAGATCAAACGATCAATTGTTGTGTCTCTAGGGTGCCCCCTGCCCCCGTATATAAAGGAGCAAGGGGGGAGGTGCGGCCGGCCAGGAGGGGCGCGCCAGGTAGAGTCCTACTCCCACCGAGAGTAGGACTCCCTCCCTTTTCCTAGTTTGGATCAGGAGTGGAGGCGAAAGAGGTGGAGGAGAGGAAGGAAAGGGGGGCGCCGCCCCCTCTCCTTGTCCTATTCGGACTAGGGGGGAGGAGCACGCGGCCTGCCCTGGCCACCTCTCCTCTTCTCCACTAAGGCCCACTATGGCCCATTAACCCCCGGGGGGTTCCGGTAACCCCTCCGGTACTCCGGTAAAATCTCGATTTCACCCGGAACACTTCCGATATCCAAATATAAGCTTCCAATATATCAATCTTCATGTCTCGACCATTTCGAGACTCCTCGTCATGTCCGTGATCACATTCGGGACTCCGAACAACCTTCGGTACATCAAAACATATAAACTCATAATATAACTATCATCGAAACATTAAGCGTGCGGACCCTACGGGTTCGAGAACTATGTAGACATGACTGAGACACGTCTCCGGTCAATAACCAATAGCGAAACCTGGATGCTCATATCGGCTCCCACATATTCTACGAAGATATTTATCGGTCAGACCACATAACAACATACGTTGTTCCCTTTGTCATCGGTATGTTACTTGCCCGAGATTCGATCGTCGGTATCTCAATACCTAGTTCAATCTTGTTACCGGCAAGTCTCTTTACTCGTTCCGTAATACATCATCCCGCAACTAACTCATTAGTTGCAATGCTTGCAAGGCTTAAGTGATGTGCATTACCGAGTGGGCCCAGAGATACCTCTCCGACAATCGGAGTGACAAATCCTAATCTCGAAATACGCCAACCCAACAAGTACCTTTGGAGACACCTGTAGAGCACCTTTATAATCACCCAGTTACGTTGTGATGTTTGGTAGCACACAAATTGTTCCTCCGGTAAACGGGAGTTGCATAATCTCATAGTCATAGGAACATGTATAAGTAATGAAGAAAGCAATAGCAACATACTAAACGATCGAGTGCTAAGCTAACGGAATGGGTCAAGTCAATCACATCATTCTCCTAATGATGTGATCCCGTTAATCAAATGACAACTCATGTCTATGGCTAGGAAACATAACCATCTTTGATCAACGAGCTAGTCAAGTAGAGGCATACTAGTGACACTCTGTTTGTCTATGTATTCACACAAGTATTATGTTTCCGGTTAATACAGTTCTAGCATGAATAATAAACATTTATCATGATATAAGGAAATAAATAATAACTTTATTATTGCCTCTAGGGCATATTTCCTTCACTTGATGCTTTAATGCTATGGTTGGGTTTTACCTTAATGATCTTTAGTAGTTGCGGATGCTTGCTAGAGTTCCAATCATAAGTGCATATGATCCAAGAAGAGAAAGTATGTTAGCTTATGCCTCTCCCTCATATGAAATTGCAATAATGATTACCGATCTTGTTAACAATTGCCTAGGATAATTCCGCACACCGACCCATCATTATTCCACACTCGCTATTTATAATATTTAGTAATATATTCTAACTTTATGATAACATCACCTACTTTTATATTTTAGTTCTCCGATATCATGCAAAGTTATCCTCTTCATACCCACAACGTAGTTTTATTTCTCGTTTCAGTTGGAAGCAAACGTTCGGTGTACGTAGAGTCGTATCAGTGGCAGATAGGACTTGAGAGATAATTGATCTTACCCTTATCTCCTTGTGGGTTCGACACTCCATACTTATCACTTCCACCTTTGGAAATTGCTACGATGATTACTTGCACTTGGTGATTATCAAGCTCTTTTCTGGCACCGTTGCCGGGGAGCAGTAGCGTGGGGTTGATATTTTCGTGTATGCTTGTTTGCTTTCTTCACTAAGTAGATTTTGTTTTCCCTTTTGTTTTTGTTTAGTTGTGGGTGAAGCAAAAAAAATTAGAAAATGAAAATTCCAAAAAAAAATTACTTGCCTCTTCGCCTAAAAAACTTTTCAAAAAGAGAAGTGATTGGAAGGTTATGCATTGGAGAAGTGAGGGCCGACCTTGAACACTTGTGTTCATGCTCATGGAAACAATGTAGAATTTTTCATGGAAGTTTCTCAAAAATAAGCATCCCCTTGTATATATTCATTGTATTATAAAAATAATGTGTCATGGTTTGGCTTTAGAGTGTTTAAATTGCTTGTTTGGTGTGTGCAGCAGAAAAATAGAAACATTTGTTGTAGTCTTTTCATTTTCTTTTTTACTGGAATGTCAAAAGAGTCTGAAACTTTTGCACAGTACTTCTATACAATTTGTTTAGATTTTCCTAATTTTTCGGAATTTTTGGTGTTACAGACGTATACGAAAGTTCCATATTGCTACAGACTGTCCTGTTTTTGACAGATTCTGTTTTCTATGTGTTGTTCAGTTATTTTGATGAATCTATGGGTTGTATAGGGGGGTATGAACCATGGTGAAATTGGAATACAGTAGATATAATGCTAATATGAAATTGGAATGAGTTTACAACAGTACCTAAATGTAGTGATTTGCTTTATTATACTAACGGATCTCACAAAGTTTTTGTTAAGTTTTGTGTGGATGAAGTGTTCGGAGAACGAGGACTTACCGATATGAGAAGAACAAGGAGAGGCAAGAGTTCAAGATTGGGGATTCCCAAGGCACCCCAAGTAAATATTTCAAGAATCCTCAAGCATCTAAGCTTGGGATGCCCCGGTTGGCATCCCATCCTTCTTCTTCAACAATTATCAGTATACCTCGGGTTTTGTTTTGTTCACATGATATGTGTCCTTTGTGTTTTTATTTTTCTTTATGCACCATGCTAGTATGAGATAGTCCTTCGTCTATTTATAGAATGCTTCATGTGCTTCACTTAAATATTTTGAGTATGGCTTCACTTAAATCTTTTGAGTATGACTTTATAGAATGATGTTTGTGCTTCACTTACATCTTTTGAGTATGACTTTATAGAATGCTTCATGTGCTTCACTTATATATTTTGAGCTTGGATGTTGGCAAATATATATTATTTGTAGAAGGCTTTATGAACTTCACTTATATCTTTTAGAGTATGAATAAAATTATCATCGGAATTGGGCTTGGAAGAGTATCATTATAATATCTTGCCTAGCTAAAAAGGCATTAAAGAAAAGCGCTTGTTGGGAGACAACCCAATATTTATCCTTACTGTTTTTGTGTGTTCACATGATTAAGCTACTGTAGTAATCATGTTTTATATATTTTATATCAATAAAGTGCCAAGTAAGACCTTTGGGATGGCTTACGGTGATAGTTGATTTGATCTTGCTGAAAAACAGAAACTTTTGCACTCATTGCCAGAATTTAAAAAAATCACAGAAGCGTTCTTTTGATCTGAATTTTTTACACAAGATTGATATACAAATTTCCTAGGTTGTCCTAATTTTTCAGAATTTTTGGAGTAGCAGAAGTATGGTTGTTGATCAAATCATTACAAACTATTCTGTTTTTGGCAGATTCTGTTTTCAATGCATAGTTCGCTTGTTTTCTAGTTTCTATGGCTTATATTGCTCAATAAAAATTGTAGAAATAATATGGTACAGTAGGTATTGTGTGAGAACAATTATGAATCTTGTCTTTGACAGTACCAAAGTGAATGATTTACTCTTTATCATACTAACCCATCTCACGAAGTTCTGTTAAGTTTTGTGTGATTGAAGTTTTCAAGTTTTGGGTGAGATATCAATACGAGGAGAATAAGGAGTGGAAAAACCCTAAGCTTGGGGATGCCCAAGGCACTCCAAGGTAATATTCAAGGAAAACTCAAGCGCCTAAGCTTGGGTATGCCCCAGAAGGCATCCCCTCTTTCGTCTTCAAAACCATCGGTATACCTTACTCGGAGCTATATTTTTATTCGTCACATGATATGTGTTTTGCTTGGAGCGTATTTTCATTTTACTTGATTTTGAATAAAATCATTGGATCTGAAATCTTGAATGAGAGACAGAGTCCTCCCATGGCTAGTTAATTACTTGACTACTCATTGTTCTTCACACATATCTTTTTGGAGTAGTTTGTCATTTACTCACGTGCTTCACCTATATCCTATGAGTAAATGGTTGAATGAATTGAATATCATAAATCTGAATTTATATATGTTTCATATGCTTATACCATGGGGAGTAATGACTTCACATATAATAAGTATGGGTGGTAAATTTATTGAAAGTTAACAAACATAGTTTTCGTCACTTGAACAATTCATGAAAGAATATTGAAGGAAGAGAGGTTTCACATATAAATATACTATCTTGGACATCTTTTGTAATTGTGAGCACTCATTAAAATATGACATGCTAAAAGGTTGATGTTGGACAAGGAAGACAACATAATGGTGAAAGTTTAACTAATCCCTGGGTGGTTTTGCTAATTCTTAACAACATATAGCTCATTGAACTAATACTCTTTCAAGATAATCATTTCAGAAAGTTCAATGACTCGCATGGCATGGACTAGAAATATGGACCTCTCAAAATGCTAAGGACACATATTGGCTCAAGCTCAAGACTCTACATTTTCATTTTAGTGATCCAAGATCACATTGAGTCCATAGGAAAAGCCAATACTATTAAAAGGGGATGAGGTGTTGCTTAATGGCTTGCTTGCTCAAAGTGCTTAGTGATATGCTCCAAAGCCCTCACCCACTTTCCCAATTCCACATATGTCCTAAACCTAAAGTCAAACTCGGCCCCACTGATTTGATCTATCTGGCGCCACCGAGTTCACTTGACATAGCCATAGCCAGAAACCCTAATCAGTTCGGTCTCACCGATAGGGATCTCGGTCTCACCGAGATGGGATTGCAAACTCTCTGTTTCCTTTTCGTAACATTTCGGTCTAACCGAGATGAGCGATCGGTCCCATTGAGTTCGCAATGCAAACTCTCTGTTTCCTTTTCGTAACGTTTCGGTCTCGCCGAAATGAGCAATCGGTCCCACCGAGTTTGCCTGACCAACTCTCTATTTGCCTATTAAAGAAATCGGTCTCAGCGAGTTCATGTGATCGGTCCTCACCAAGATTACGTTATGCCCTAACCCTAATGAAATCGGTCCCACCGAATTGACATGTTAGCCCCACCGAAAATCCTAACGTTCACATTTTGAACTAAATCGGTCTGACCGAGTTTGAGTATTCGGTCCCACCGAGTTTGGTAAATTGTGTGTAACGGTTAGATTTTGTGTGGAGGCTATATATACCCCTCCACCCTTGCTTCATTCGTGGAGAGAGCCATCAGAACGTGCCTACACTTCCAGCATTCAGTTTCTGAGAGGGAACCACCTACTCATGTGTTGAGACCAAGATATTCCAATTCAACCACAAGAATCTTGATCTCTAGCCTTCCCCAAGTTGCTTTCCACTCAAATCATCTTTCCACCAAATCCAAATATGTGAGAGAGAGTTGAGTGTTGGGGACACTATCATTTGAAGCACAAGAGCAAGGAGTTCATCATCAACACACCATATATTACCTTTTGGAGAGTGGTGTCTCCTAGATTGGTTAGGTGTCACTTGGGAGCCTCCATCAAGATTGTGGAGTTGAACCAAGGAGTTTGTAAGGGCAAGGAGATCGCCTACTTTATGAAGATCTACCCTAGTGAGGCAAGTCCTTCATGGGCGAGGGCCATGGTGGGATAGACAAGGTTGCTTCTTCGTGGACCCTTTGTGGTTGGAGCCCTCCGTGGACTCGCGCAGCCATTACCCTTCATGGGTTGAAGTCTCCATCAATGTGGATGTACGATAGCACCACCTATCGGAACCACGCCAAAAACCTCCATGTCTACATTGCGTTTGCTCCCTCCAAACTCCTCCCCTTTACCTTCATAAGCAATGATTTACATTCAGCTGCTATACTCTTAGAATTTCATGTGTAGGTTGATTGCTAGACTTGTGATAAGTTGCTAAAATCTGCCAAGACTTAAAATTGGGAAAAGGCTAGATTTTTATTTGGTCAAGTAGTCTAATCACCCCCCCCCTCTAGACATACTTTCGATCCTACAAGTGGTATCAGAGCCTTAGTCTCCATTTGCCTTGATTTCCATAGCTTTGGTGATCATAGCCTTGGTTTCACAACCTAGGAGAGTATGGCGTCTAGCGAGGGAAATTACCCCCGTAGAGGTCCTTACTTTGATGGTACTAATTTTGCTAGTTGGAAGCATAAGATGAAAATGCATATTCTTGGACATAACCCCGCCGTTTGGGCTATTGTGTGTATTGGCTTGCAATGTGAATTCTTTGATGGGAGAGCACCGAATCATGAAGCTACCGCGGAAGAACTGAAGATGCTGCAATACAATGCTCAAGCTTGCATATCCTCTTCAACGGATTGTGCCCTGAAGAATTCAACAAAATCAGCTGTCTTGAGAATGCAAAGGAAATTTGAGATACTTTGATTGATATGCACGAAGGTACTGACTCCATCAAGGAATCCAAATTGGATGTGCTTCAAAGTCAGCTTGACAAGTTCAAAATGAAGGATGGTGAAGGTGTCGCTGAAATGTACTCTAGGCTTGCTCTCATCACTAATGAGATTACCGGCTTAGGAAGTGAAGAGATGACCGACAGATTCATCATCAAGAAGATCCTAAGAGCCTTGGATGGAAAATATTATATTGTGTGCACATTGATCCAAATGATGCCCAATTACAAAGATCTCAAGCCAACGGAAGTCATTGGAAGAATTGTTGCTCATGAGATGTCACTCAAGGATAAAGAAGAGCTTCACAACAAGTCTAGTGGTGCTTACAAAGCCTCATGTGATTCTCCTACATCATCAAGTGAGAAGCAAGCCTTCAATGAGGAATTGAGCCTAATGGTGAAGAACTTCAACAAGTTCTACAAGAGTAGAAGCAAGGAAAGAAGTTCCAAGTCAAGATCCTACAATGATAAAAGATCTACTAGTCATGAGCGTAATTGCTACAATTGTGGAAGACCCGGACACTACTCCAATGAGTGTACGGCTCCCTACAAAAGAAGAGAAGACTCACCTAAAAGGATGTAGCGACCAGACCTCAAACAGTCTAGTATCTGCGCATCAGTGTCATCCCTGGATCGGTAATGCTGACACGCACAGTACTTTGAAGGATTTATAACAGAGTAGCAATCACACACTTATTACATCGAATAGTTCAAGAGACTCAACACAATAAATATGGCTTAAGGCCATCTAAAATACGATAACAGCGGAAGGCTTCGAAGATAAAGTGAGTCCATCACTCCAACGGCATCACTGAGTATAAGACCACGACCTAAGGCTCCTTACTCGTCGTCTGAAAAGTCTGCAACATGATACGTTGCAGCCCGAAAACGGGTCAGCACATGGAATATGCTGGCAAAGTAACACATAGAGAGTAATGAACAGAATAATGCTATCACTACATGCATATTTGGCTGGTGGAAAGCTCTATGGTTACAGTTTTGCGAAAAGCCAATTTTTTCCTACCACAAAGGAATAAATTTTATTTAACTTTCATGGTGGTTGTTAAACATTGAGAAGGTACCTCCAACTCAATCCCAATTAAGAACGTGATTAACCCAATCAAATTAAATTAAGTAACATGATGATGAGATTCACATGATAATCCAAGAACTAGATACTCAAGATGTCCATAACCGGGGACACGGCTAATAATGATTAGTTTGTACACTCTGCAGAGGTTTGTGCACTTTTCCCCACAAGACTCGATCGCCTCCGCTTGATTTCTCGCACTACATGGTGTTTGAGAAACGGATGACCGAGACACAGTCTTTCAGAAACACTACTCTTTACTCTGGGTGGACAATTACACCTACTTTCCCCTACATCTGCTAGCCCACCTCTTCAAGAGGTCATGTAACCTACTCTACTATGCTAGAGCCCATAATAGCTTATGGCTGCACACGAAAGTTTCTAGCATGAATAATCTCATGATCCGTTTGAGTCTAGGTGGCGGTCCATAGGATGATCGCACGGGTACTCCGGGATATCCAAAAATACAGGCAACACTGGTTTCTCCAGGTGCCTCAATCCACCCAGATGTAAATTAAAGTAGCCACCTTAAGTTGAACCATAAATTAATAATCTCACATCTGTCATGAAGAATTCACTCAAACCCAATCCACGTCTACAAGCATAGCATAGCAATATAAGCAAACGTAGAAGTAACTCCCAAAGGTTTGATAGTAAACAGGACAATAGGTACTACCTCATCTACTTCCCAAAACCCACATATTAATCAGATCCTAATCATGCAACTGTTTGAGGATTGATCTAATGCAATAAAACTGGGTGATGAAAAGTATGATCAAAGTGTTACTTGCCTTGCTGATGATCCGTGAAACCTAGAGACTCGTAGTAGCACGCTTCGCACTCCGGGTACTCTATCGCAAACAAACAATACATACATAAGCAATCAAGCAAGGGTGCACGAAATAAAACTCAAAATAAGAGATCTAACCAGAAAGTTCAACTTAAGAACTCCGGTTTGTAAAAGAATCAATTCAAACGAAGCAACGAAGGTCAAACGGCGAAAAAA
Source organism: Triticum aestivum (assembly GCF_018294505.1). Taxonomy (NCBI): domain Eukaryota; kingdom Viridiplantae; phylum Streptophyta; class Magnoliopsida; order Poales; family Poaceae; genus Triticum; species Triticum aestivum. Next base: position 462,348,000 of record NC_057814.1, on the reverse strand, counting down.
ACAAGCTTCATTTACTAATCTGGATCTAAGTCAAATTTTACAGTAGAAAAAACTTGTTTGACTTGGTTAAACGGAAAGAGAATTTCGAGACGAAACTCTAGGCGCTTGAATCGCCTGATTCCGATAAACGAGCGAAAAGTTATACTAAAACGAAAAACAGATCGGAAATCGCGATCAGTAATAATCGCGGAAAATCCGAGAAAAAGAAAAACTGACGAACAGGCTAACGATCGAACGTTCGCTGTCTGTAAAAAAAATGAAAACCGTTCGTTAAAACGAACGAACGAACGGGCATTCGCTATAACTAAACCGGAAAAAAATAAACCGATCTAATATAAATAAAAAACGCATCTGGGTTTCGAAATAAAACCGAACGGTTTTTTGAGAAAACCGGCGGCTACCTCGGTTCGCGTGACGGCGGCGGCGGTGAGCGGCTCCGGCGGGTGGCGGCGTCGGGCGAGAGGCAGCGGGGCTCCGGCGGGCGGCGGCGGACGGCGGCGGGGCTCTAGCGGGTGGCGGGTCGGGCGGCAGCGGCGGCTAGGGTTTCGGGGCGGCGGCGACCTGGGCTGAGGCGGGGCTCGGGTCGCGGCTTTAAAGGCCGGCCGGGCTGAGGTGTCCGGGTCGGACACGGCCCGTAAGGCGGTTGACTTTTAAAAAAAAATAATTCGGACGTGCAGAAAAAGTAAGGAAAGAAATACTAAACGGACTCCAAAAATCCCGAAATAAATTGTCCCCGTCCTCTAAAAATAAGCCGGACAAGATGAACATTTTTTGGGGCCTAAAATGCAATTTTGAAGAACGCATATTTTTCCTAATTCGAATAAAATCAAATAAAATCCAAATAAAATCAAATATTTGTTTTTAATATTTTTCCTCCAATATTTCATTATTTGTGGAGAAGTCATTTTATCTCCTCTCATATATTTTGATATGAAATATTTTTTGAGAGAAAAATAATTAAAACAAATGATCCTATTTTCAAAATTTGAGAAAACCCAAATATGAAAATAACGAAATCCCCAACTCTCTCCGTGGGTCCTTGAGTTGCGTGAAATTTCTAGGATCGCAAATCAAAATGCAATAAAATATGATATGCATGATGATCTAATGTATAACATTCCAAATTGAAAATTTGGGATGTTACAAAGGAGAAGTAGAAGAGAAGAATCACCTCCAAGAGAGAGAAGGAGTAGAGATGATCGTTATGAACAAAGAACCTCTCGCAGAAGCAAGGATTCGGAGAGGAAGGACAAGTCATCAAAGAGATACACAAAACTAAGACATCAAGCTCATGTTGGTGAATGGGTATCCGGCTCTGACCCCGACCATCACTCCGAGAGAAGTTATCACTCCGACTCCGAATATACTCAAGATGAAGGTGTTGCCGGTCTAGCACTTGTGTCAACCAACTCCAATGACATATTTGAATCACCAAATGAAGGAACTAGAAGATGCTTCATGGCTAAAGGCCCAAAGATATCACACCCCGAGTATGTTGATTTCAATAATGATGAGGATGATTTGCTAGGTGATAATGATTTACTTGTTGACAACTCTAGTGATGAAAACTATGATGAACTTTCTATTAATCATACTAATAAAGATAAAATGAATGACGATGGTAAGAAGGAGATTGAGCGTCTAACTAAAGAACTAAACACTCTTAAGTTAGCTCATGAAACTACCTTAGAAGATCATCGAGAGCTTTTAAAGACTCATGAGAAGCTACGCTTTGAAAAGCTCAATCTAGAGCAAGAGCATGGGTTCTTAAAAGCAATCAATGATGATCTTTGTAAGAAAAGTTCTTCTTACATTGCCAAGCGTTTACTCTTGTCTACTTACGTGCCACAAGTAAAATCTAGTAACAAGAGCAAGAAATATTCTTCTTCTACTAGTAACAATAATCATGTTAAATCCAATGCTGTTGCTTCTATTAGTTCTCTTGATTCCACTAATGATTCTCTTAGCCAAGTTACACTTGAGCAAGAAAATAGCTTATTGAAGGGAATTATAGAGAAAGGTCTTTACAAGAGCCTTGCCGGAAGTAAGCAAATTGAGGAAATTGTACGCAAACAAGGAAGGGACCGGAAGAATCAAGGTGTTGGTTTTAAACGAAAGTTCAATGCCAATGGAGTTGAGTGGGAAGAAGATCAATACCCCAAGATGAAGTTTGTTCCTCAACAACATAAGTATGATCCTACTTCTTTCAAGAGAACACAAGCTCAAGATGATCTTCCACCACAAGACCACAAGCAAAAAGGGAAGGACAAGCTTCAAGAGGAGATTGATGCATTTGAAGAAGCTCCCAAGGCCTTGGTCAAGTGGGTTCCCAAGACTACATCAAGTTCTACTTCACCAAGTACGACTACAACTCCAAGGATTCCCATCAAGTTGATGTGGATCCCGAAGAAGAAGAACTAGAGAGTTCTTGAGGGTGACTCCGCCAACATACTTCACTCAAATAATTTTGGCGAGAACAAGCGCAAACAACTTACACATCTTGCACTAGTTCAAGGAGTCACAAACCCTCTTGTTGGTAAGACAAGGGGCAAGGTAACCTAATGCATTCATGGACATCATCTTGTATGTACTTCACTCTATGTCTATGGATATCCTTGTTTGTTCCTTGTGGGACTAACCCATGTAGGTATTGAAAGTGCAACTCACTCCAATGGATTGCTCCAAATGATCTACATCAACATTGAGCATCCACATCTTCAACATCTACATGAAGTCATCATCGACAGAACCCAAGGTTAGTTCATCCCTCTTAGGGGAGATATCACATCTAGGGGGAGCTTTACTCTAAGAATTGAGCTAAAGCAACTCTAATGGTGTGAACATAACAATGCTTTATGTAAAAGTGGTAACCCCACTTGCGCTTAAACGATGAGTATGACCTATTATCAAATGTTCTCATTTGACTCCTACGTAAATATACTCATATATAAATGACCTAGTCATCGCCAATTGCTTGATAGATGCTAGAGTGTTTGTGCATGCTTTGCCACAGATTTCATTTGCCATTTTATTGTGTGATCATGTTGATTGCATATTTTTATCATTCGAGGACATCCATTTGTTGCTTTGATTGTTTGCCTCTTCTTCTTTTGCCAAATGGATGGACAAGAATGCCTAAGAACTTCCTCTAGCTATCTATGTTTTTCTCGTCTCAAACTCTATTCACAAAGTTTGATCAAGTCAGATTCGAACCCTCTGGGTGAGGAGCACTCGGAGTCACTGTTTCGTCATAGACTTAAACCTCCAAAACCTCTATGTGCATTTCAGTCTGACCGATCCATCCCTTTCGGTCATACCGAGTTCATTGAGTTGATCTAGGTTTTCAATCTCGGTGCAACCGATTAGAACCATTCGGTCACACCGAGTTGCAGTAACCGCTTGCAATTCTACATCTTGGTGCCACCGAGTTGTTCCACTCGATCACACCGACAGGGTCAGGATATATATACCGACGGGTCAAATTTTGGAAATTTCTCCGAAACCTTTTCGCCCGCGCGTGTCCTGCTCTGCCGACTCGGGTCTCCGGATCGTCCTCTCGTCGCCAGCGGCCTCCTGCTGCTGGTCTCCGTCGTCGTCAACGGAAATCTTCACCACCGTTGCCGCTGTAGCGAGCTCATCGCCAAGTTAGGGTATGAGTTTGATCCTTTGTGCAATAATTACCTCCGATCCTTAGCACAAAGTCAATGCCATGATTCTTACTATGTATGAGACCATCCTATCCAGTAAAACTTCCTTTAGATTAGTTTTGATTCGAAAATTTAGGGTTAGGTTTCCGCCGAACTCATCTCGGACCGACCGAGTTGTGGAAATCGGTCTCACCGATTTGGCTTAGGCCATTGCACTTGTAACTTTCGGTCTGACCGAAACTTGCAAATCAGTGTGACCGAGTTCAACTCTCAGTGAAACCCTAGCAATCTCGGAGTCACCAAACTGTGTCTCGGTCTGACCGGTTCCACTAGTTTAGACTCCAAAATTGCTTCGGTGTCACCAAGTTTAACAAATCGGTAGCTCCGAAATGCTTTCTGTGGAAAATTTAAACTAAGTTTTTGACTCATTTGTTTTGCAAAATCTCTGCACTTTGTGATGCTCATCCACTCTATCTCATCTATAACATATTCACAGGGTCAACTTTTAGTTTGCAGTGTCAACAATGTCAGATCAGAGTGATAGCCAGAACAAGTCTGAGGAGCAGGTAAATCTGAGTGAGGGCACTAGTCTCTCTGGCAGTTATGATGAAGGCAGCAGAAGTACTTCTGGCAACCTGCCTAAGGCTGCTACTAGGCAGAGGAGAAAGAGAAATTCTAATTCAGAGGATGAAGACTATGTTGCTGCTGAGGAGGAGGTCAGCTCCAATAAGAAGGTTGTCAAGAAGGAATTTGGCACAGCTGCTTCAACAAAGCCTGGTTTGAACAAGAAGGCACCTGCAAAGAGAGTGCCCATGTCCAAAGCCAGAGCCTCAACACAGGAAACCATTGAGTTCACTCTTGAACCAAAGGAGGCTGGTGAGGGCGAGAAGAGAAAGGAAAGGGTCAAGAAGACCATGGCCAGAGTAATTGGCAGATCCTCTATGATGAGAGACCCAGCTGAGGATGAGGAAGAAGAGGAAGAAGAGGATGCTGCACTAGCACCCAAATCTTAGAAGCTCATGGGGGATGCCATCAAGTCTGGGGATGCTCCTTCAAAGCCCAAGACTACTCCCAAAGCTACTGCTCCAGCCCCCAAGACTGCACCAAAGAGGAGCACAAGAAACATAGCAGTTACTGAGAAGAATAAGGCCCCAGTGCCTGAAAATGAAGAAGAAGAAGAAGATGATGAAGCCCAAGTGCTCAGAAAGTTAAAGCCAAAGATCCCTGACCATGATGACAATCATCCAGTGGCTGAGAATATGAAAGTCAGAAAGGATGCAGGTCTCAGATTGTGGAGACAATCAGACCCTTATGCTGTGAGGAGAAGGACTGATGTGGACTATAGATTTCACACCAAGGAGCAGCAAGACTTCTATGAGACAATTCTGTTGGATAAGAAGCCCTAGTGTGTGATATGAAGTGGGTAGACTGGAAATACATCGACAACAATGAAGACCACTTCCCAGGAGTGCATGAAAGTTTCAGACTCAATGGAGTAGACACTTTTGTGGGTCAGAAACTGACCAAGCGGAATGATGAGCTCATTATGCAATTCTATTCTACAGCTCATTTCTATCCAGATGGAAGGATTGTATGGATGTCTGAAGGTACAAGGTACCAATCAACAGTTGCTGAGTGGGCCAAGCTGATCAATTCCCCTGCAGAGCTTGAGGATGACATAGATGTCTATGCCAAGAGAAACAAAGACCACAACTCCATGGCCAACATGTACAAGGAGATTCCTGACAAAGCCTTGGAGACTCACAAGCTAGGCTCTGTCTATTATCTATTGTCTGGACTGGCCACTATTAACACCATCTTGAGGCACACCTTGTTGCCCAAATCAGGAGATCACAGGATGATCAGAGGCCACTCCATCAATTTGCTTCAGTTGTTTGATGTGCCCCAGAAGTTTAAAGTGATGAGTTTGATTATTGAGACAATCAAGAGGACAGCTGCTGACCAAAAGAGATCATGTGGGTATGCTCCACACATCTAGATGCTCATCAACTCCAAGATGGGCACATGCACATACTTTTTGGATAAAGAACACCTTCCCTTGAGGCCTGACTTTGAGAACAACACAGTTGTCATGGATGCTGAAGATCCTACATCAGTAGAGGCTCAAGAGAAGAGGGAGAAAGCAAAAGCTGAGAAGGCAGCCAAGATGCCAAGTGCTGAAGAGGCTTCACAAATTTTCCTCAAGTCAAAGCAAGATCAACTTGGATATCTTATTCAAGCCACTTTGAGGATTGAGAAAGGATTGGCCGCCCTGACTCGGAATCAAGAGAGTCTTGAGAGGATCATTGAAACAAAGTTCAATGATCTAGACTTGAAGGTGACAGAGATGCAAACAGTTGTTGAGCAGCTCCAAGAAGAAGCTGAAGAGAGGAAAGGGAAAGCTGCCACTGAAGCTTTTCAGAGAGTGCCTAGGGCACAGAGATCTACGGCAGTGCCTGTGACAGACACTAGAGCTACTATGTCAGCACCTACAGCCACAGCTTCAGTTACCCCTCCGATTGCAACTCCACCAGCTCCAACAACTTCAACATATGCATTTGTCCTCGGAGTCCTCTCAACGCCGCCTCCCGAAGATCAAGCCTAGAGAGCCGCATAGCACTATGCATTTTCGAGCTTTTTGGTAACTTGTTGCCAAAGGGGGAGAAAGTGTATAGATCATAGGCTTCGAGAGAGAGAGATTTTCTTCCTTTTGCTATCTCTTTTGCTACTTGTTTGATACTTATTTGTTTGCTTGCCTGGATGATACTTTACGTGTGTGTGAGATACTTGTATGGTCATGTGTTTGATCATATCATACGTTAATGCTTGTGCTTGAATTATGATATTATCTATTTCTCATGTATGATCATTCACTTTGCCTTGGTGATGAGTGCATATTTCATTCACTATCATTTTGAGCGCTCCACCAAGATGTATGTGACATGGAAGAGTAACCCATGATCCTAATCGATTGTGCATTTGCATTCAAAAGCAAATTTTAAATAATGCACAAATTTAGGGGGATCTCTTGCTTATCACATACTTCTCAAAGCGACGATATATTTCATTCTTATTATCATTTATCGAAGCTTTGATCTATATGTTGTCATCAATTACCAAAAAGGGGGACGTTGAAAGTGCAACTAATCCCTGGGTGGTTTTGGTAATTCTTAACAACATATAGCTCATTGAACTAATACTCTTTCAAGATAATCATTTCAGAAAGTTCAATGATTGGCATGGCATGGACTAGAAATGTGGACCCCTCAAAATGCTAAGGACACATATTGGCTCAAGCTCAAGACTCTACATTTTCATTTTAGTGATCCAAGATCACATTGAGTCCATAGGAAAAGCCAATACTATTAAAAGCGGATGAGGTGTTGCTTCATGGCTTGCTTGCTCAAAGTGCTGAGTGATATGCTCCAAAGCCCTCAACCACTTTCTCAATTCCACATATGTCCTAAACCTAAAGTCAAACTCGGCCCCATCGATTTGATCTATCCGGCGCCACCGAGTTCACTTGACATAGCCATAGCCAGAAACCCTATCCAGTTCGGTCTCACCGATAGGGATCTCGGTCTCACCGAGATGGGATTGCAAACTCTCTGTTTCCTTTTTGTAACGTTTCGGTCTAACCGAGATGAGCGATCGGTCCCACCGAGTTCGCAATGCAAACTCTCTGTTTCCTTTTGGTAACGTTTCGGTCTCACCAAAATGAGCGATCGGTCCCACCGAGTTTGCCTGACCAACTCTCTATTTGCCTATTAAAGAAATCGGTCTCAGCGAGTTCATGTGATCGGTTTCACTGAGATTGCGTTATGCCCTAACCCTAATGAAATCGGTCCCACCGAGTTGACATGTCAGTCCCACCGAAAATCCTAACGTTCACATTTTGAACTAAATCGGTCTGACTGAGTTTGAGTATTGGGTCCCACCGAGTTTGGTAAATTGTGTGTAACGGTTAGATTTTGTGTGGAGGCTATATATACCCCTCCACCCTTCCTTCATTCGTGGAGAGAGCCATCAGAACATGCCTACACTTCCAGCATTCAGTTTCTGAGAGGGAACCACCTACTCATGTGTTGAGACCAAGATATTCCAATCCAACCACAATAATCTTGATCTCTAGCCTTCCCCAAGTTGCTTTCCACTCAAATCATATTTCCACCAAATCCAAATATGTGAGAGAGAGTTGAGTGTTGGGGAGACTATCATTTGAAGCACAAGAGCAAGGAGTTCATCATCAACACACCATCTATTACCTTTTGGAGAGTGGTGTCTCCTAGATTGGTTAGGTGTCACTTGGGAGCCTCCGTCAAGATTGTGGAGTTGAACCAAGGAGTTTGTAAGGGCAAGGAGATCACCTACTTCGTGAAGATCTACCCTAGTGAGTCAAGTCCTTCGTGGGCGATGGCCATGGCAGGATAGACAAGGTTGCTTCTTCGTGGACCCTTCATGGGTGGAGTCCTCCGTGGACTCGCGCAGCCGTTACCCTTCGTGGGTTGAATTCACTATCAACGTGCATGTACGATAGCACCACCTATCGGAACCACGCCAAAAATCTCCGTGTCTACATTGCGTTTGCTCCCTCCAAACTCCTCCCCTTTACCTTCATATGCAATGATTTATGTTCCGCTGCTATACTCTTAGAATTTCATGTGTAGGTTGATTGCTTGACTTGTGATAAGTTGCTAAAATCTGCCGAGACTTAAAATTGGGAAAAGGCTAGATTTTTATTTGGTCAAGTAGTCTAATCACCCCCCCTCTAGCATACTTTCGGTCCTACAAATGGGTTATGTTTTCTTATATCCGAATAGAAGTTATATTGTCATGGATCCTCCAACATGTTGAACTTGCCTTTCCCTCTCATGCTAGCCAAATTCTTTGCACCAAGTAGAGATACTACTTGTGCTTCCAAACATCCCTTAATCCAGTTTTTCCATGAGAGTCCACCATACCTACCTATGGATTGAGTAAGATCCTTCAAGTAAGTTTTCATCGGTGCAAGCAATAAAAATTTCTCTCTAAATATGTATGATCTATTAGTGTGAAGAAAATAAGCTTTATACGAACTTGTGATATCGAAGAAATAAAAGCGACGGACTGCATAATAAAGGTCTTTATCACAAGCAGCAATATAAACTGACATTCTTTTGCATTAAGATTTTGTGCATCCAACCATAAAAGCGCATGACAACCTCTGCTTCCCTCTGCGAAGGGCCTATCTTTTACTTTTAACTTCTACCCTTATACAAGAGTCATGGCGATCATCACCTTTCATTTTTACATTTTTTTCCTTTGACGAGCACTATGTGTTGGAGCGACCCGGATATATATATATATCCACTCAGATGTAGGCTATCATAAATTATTATTGTTGACATTACCCTTGAGGTAAAAGGTTGGGAGGCGAAACAATAAGCCTCTATCTTTCTCTGTGTCCGATTGAAACTTTGTACCCATAAATATCGCGTGATTTTTAGCAATTGTGGAAGACTATATGATAGTTGAGTATGTGGGATTTGCTAAAATCAAAGCTCTTACATAGACCCTTCCTGAAAATAAGATGAATTGCAATTGTTTAATGACTAAGAGCATGGTTTGTTAGTTTTCAAGAAAGTTTATGGTCTATACTTTAATTCATGAATAGCTTGTTACTTGATCATGAAAGTTTTATGAGATGAGCTACTGTTTATGACAAAGAATAATGCTAGAAAAGGTGCTTGGAACTTTCATCGATCAAACTTGTGCACTTGATAGCATTCACACTTCATAAATTATTTCTTTTATCATTTACCTACTTGAGGACGAGCAGCAATTAAGCTTGGGGATGCTGATACGTCTCCGACGTATCTATAATTTATGAAGTATTCATGCCATGTTTACAACAATTCCATATGATTTTGGTATGATTTGATTAGAACTAACCCGGACTGACGTTGTTTTCAGTAGAACTACCGTGGTGTTGTTTTTGTGCAGAAATAAAAGTCCTCGGAACGAGCTGAAAATTAACGGAGATTTTTTCTGGAAAATATGAAAATACCAGAAGAAAAAGATACGGAAAAGGAGTCCCGGGGCCACCACAAGGGTGGGGGCGCCCCCCTAGGGCGCGCCCCTCGACCTTGTGACCGCCTCGTGGGGCCCCCTGATGTGGAACTGATGCCACCCCTTCCTATAAATCCTAAAAACCCTAGAACAGAACAGAGATCAGGAGTTCCGCCACTGTAAGCCTCTATAGCCACGAAAAACCAATCTAGGCCCTCTTTGGCACCCTGCCGGAGGGGGCCATCATCACCGGAGGCTATGGAGGAGGATCCCGGAGGGGGCCGTCATCGCCATGGAGGCCAAGGACCAGAGGGAGAACCTCTCCCCATCTAGGGGGAGGCCATGGATGAGGAAGCACAAGGGGGAGATCCTCTCCCCCTCTCTCTCGGTGGCGCCGGAGTGCCATCGGGGGAATCATCGCCGCGGTGATCGTCTTCATCAACATCACCAACCTCATCTCTTTTACGCGGTCCACTCTCCCGCACCCCGTTGTAATCCCGTACTTGAACATGGTGCTTTATGCCACATATTATGATCCAATGATGTGTTGCCATCCTATGATGTTTTGAGTAGTTTTCCTTTGTCCTTTGGGTTGATTGATGATATAGATTGGTTTCAGTTGTATGTTTTATTTCGGTGCTATCCTATGGTGCCTTCCATGCCGCGCACACGTGAGGGATTCCCGCTGTAGGGTGTTGCAATACGTTCATGATTCGCTTATAGTTGGTTGCTAGAGTGACAGAAGCTTAAACCCGAGTAAGGGGGTTGTTGCGTATGGGATAAAGGGGACTTGATGCTTTAATGCTATGATTGGGTTTTATCTTAATGATCTTTAGTAGTTGCGGATGCTTGCTAGAGTTCCAATCATAAGTTCATATGATCCGAGAAGAGAAAGTGTTTTAGCTTATGCCTCTCCCTCATATGAAATTGCAATAATGATTACCGATCTTGTTAACAATTGCCTAGGATAATTCCGCACACCGACCCATCATTATTCCACACTCGCTATTTATAATATTTAGTAATATATTCTAACTTTATGATAACATCACTTACCTTTATATTTGAGTTCTCCGATATCATGCAAAGTTATCCTCTTCATACCCACAACATAGTTTTATTTCTCATTTCTAGTTGGAAGCAAACGTTCGGTGTACGTAGAGTCGTATCAGTGGCAGATAGAACTTGAGAGAATATTGATCTTACCTTTAGCTCCTTGTGGGTTCGACACTCCATACTTATCACTTCCACCTTTGGAAATTGCTACGATGATTCCTTGCACTTGGGGATTATCAAAGCCCTGCGAGGATCACTTCACCATCACCGTAACCACACCGTTGTGCTGACGGAACTCATGTACTACCTCGACGTCTTACTGAATCAAGAAGGCGAGGGACGTCATCGAGCTGAACGTGTGCAGAACATGGAGGTGCCGTGCATTCGGTACTTGATCGGTTGAAGCACGAAGAAGTTCGACTACATCAACTTCATTGAGAAATGCTTCCGCTTACGGTCTACGAGGGTACGTAGACACACTCTCCCCCCCCCCCCCGTTGCTATGCATCTCCATGGATAGATCATTGTGTGTGCATAGAAAGTTTTTTGTTCTCCATGCAATGATTCCCAACACTAACTACCTTATATGTGTTGCAGGAAAACAATGGGAAGCACTGAGGTTTACAATCGAGGTTTGCACATGCATGGTCCTTTGTCTAATAGCACATTACTGTGCAATTGCAGGAACCATTCTAATATTTAGGTTATTAACAATTTGGTCTTGCACATGTAGGTCCTGCTGTCAGAGGTTTTGACCCACTGTTCGACCCTTTTTGCATATGGGGAAATGAATTGTCCATGAATATCCGTCAAGTCAAGAAACTCAGAAAGATTGTTAGGATAAAGAAATTAGCGACAAAAAACAACAATATCTTTGTCTGCACAATGAACAAGACATCAGTTCACTACAGGATTGCACTAACTATTATATCTTGTCTTTTTTATTCCTTTGTGCTATCTCAAATCTAGAGAAGATATTTATGCATATCCTTGTTTTCAGGCCTTTCCAAAGTAGTTCACTGATAATTACCTCTCAAATCACCTGTATGGTCAGGAGGCGAGGAAGGTATTGATACAACACCCACGGTTCAATATTGAAGTCTTCCTGAAGAGGACGAAGGATGGACGGTCAATCATCCACATGCACTGGCCTAAAGTTGCAAAGACCTTCAACATCAATGAAGGCTCAATATTCGCCTTCCGCTTCAGCAGTTTTCCAGATGAGATTCATCTGTCTCTGTCTCTGTACCATCTATGATGCTAATTTCGAAAGGTTATAGATGCATGTGAAACTTGGTGCTGGTGCAGTTGTGTAATGGGGTAGCTAGCTATATGCCTATATGGTGTAACTGGCTAAAGCTATATGATGATGTACTCTGATATATTCCAATTATGAAATCCTGCTTCCTTAATACGAAAATGAAATATATTGTGTGCTTAATATGAAATGTCAGTTTTATTACTAAATGGATTATTAATAATAAGCCAATTAGCCTGCTAATTGGGTTTTTCTATTGCAAACAGTTATTAAGAAAACACCATGGGCGATGACCTCAGACAACGCACACAGTTTCTAGGAAGAAAACATGTTGGATCAATGAACAACCATACACGACTTCCTCTTGAAGATTGTTTGTGTTAGGCCTCCTTGCGCAAACTTTTACCACATAAAAAGTGTGTGATGGACAACCTATGCCAGACAATTTCTTCTAGGCATCGTGTGTGATGCATTCAATAACGCAAATGATAAAATTGTTAATATCGTCTGCAACGCTATCACAAACGATTTAATCGGGAAAATTGTGTGTGATTTATGTGCGAATGGAAACGTTTTCCTTGGAGTGACTGTGTGGGATGTATATACGAACGGAAATGTACTTCTTCAATTGACTGTGTGGGATGTACATACTAACGGAAACGTATTCCTTGGATTGACTGTGTGGAATGTACATACGAACGGAAACGTTTGTCTGGGACTGACTATGTGCGATGTACTTACGACCGGAAATGATTCGGCATGTATAATTGTATTTTTCTAACACACCTGCATATAATCGTATTTGATCGCTCGTCGTCGCACACGAGCTCATTTGCCCAGCATGCGTGACCGGAGGGCCTATCCCCAATGATTTCTAGGTCGTGTGGGAAGGACCCCCCTATCTCCCACACTCACTAGGCGACGGTTCAAAATGTCGTCATGGAAAGGGGTTAAAAACTGTTTGTATAGCAGCTCAATGTATGATACGTCCATTTTGCATCATGCTTTTATATTGATATTTATTGCATTATGGACTGTTATTACACATTATATCACAATACTTATCTTTTATATCTTATTTTATAAGTTTTACATGAAGAGGGAGAATACCGGCAGCTGGAATTCTGGACTGGAAAAGGAGCAAATATTAGAGACCTATTCTGCAACTCCAAAAGTCCTGAAACTTCACGGAGCATGTTTTTGGAATAAATAAAAAATATTGGGCGAAGAAAATACCAGAGGGGGGCTACCAGCCAGCCACGAGGGTGAAGGGCGCTTCCCCTGACCTTGTTGGCCCCTTGGAAGGCCTCCGGTGCCCATCTTTGGCTATATGGTGTGTTTTGACCTGGAAAAAAATAAGAAGGAAGCTTTCGGGATGAAGCGTCGCCGTCTCGAGGCGGAACCTGGGCAGAACCAATCTAGGGCTCCGGCGGAGCTGTTCTGCCGGGGAAACATCCCTCCGGGAGGGGGAAATCATCGCCATCGTCATCACCACCGATCCTCTCATCGGGAGGGGGTCAATCTCCATCAACATCTTCACCAGCACCATCTCCTCTCAAACCCTAGTTCATCTCTTGTATCTGATCTTTGTCTCAAAACCTCAGATTGGTACCTTTGGGTTGCTAGTAGTGTTGATTACTCCTTGTAGTTGAGGCTAGTTGGTTTATCCGGTGGAAGATTATATTTTCAGATCCTTAATGATAATTAATACTCCTCTGATTTTGATTATGAATATGCTTTGTGAGTAGTTACGTTTGTTCCTGAGGATATGGGAGAAGTCTTGTTATAAGTAATCATGTGAATTTGGTATTCGTTCGATATCTTGATGAGATGTATGTTGTCTCTCCTCTAGTGGTGTTATGTGAACGACACTTCACCGTGATTTGGGCCTAGGGGGAGGCATTGGGAAGTAATAAGTAGATGATGGGTTGCTAGAGTGACAGAAGCTTAAACCCTAGTTTATGTGTTGCTTCGTAAGGGGCTGATTTGGATCCATATGTTTCATGCTATGGTTAGGTTTACCTTAATTCTTCTTTCGTAGTTGCGGATGCTTGCGAGAGGGGTTAATCATAAATGGGAGGCTTGTCCAAGGAATGGCAGCACCCAGCACCGATCCACCCACATATCAAATTATCAAAGTAACAAACGTGAATCATATGAGCATGATGAAAACTAACTTGACAACAATTCCCATGTGTCCTCGGGAGCGCTTTACTTTATATAAGAGTTCGTCCAGGCTTTTTCTTTGCTACAAAAAGGATTGGGCCACCTTGCTGCACCTTGTTTACTTTTATTACTTGTTACCCGTTACGATTTATCTTATCACAAAACTATCTGTTACCGATAATTTCAGTGCTTGCAGAGAATACCTTGCTGAAAACCGCTTGTCATTTCCTTCTGCTCCTCGTTGGGTTCGACACTCTTACTTATCGAAAGTACTACGATAGATAACCTATACTTGTGGGTCATCAAGACTCTTTTCTGGCGCCGTTTCCGGGGAGAGAAGCGCCTTTGGTAAGTGGAATTTGGTAAGGAAACATTTATATAGTGTGCTGAAATTTACTGTCACTTGTTACTATGGAAAATAATCCTTTGAGGGGCTTGTCGGGGTATCTTCACCCCGACCGGAAGAGCAAAGAGTTGCTCCTCAACCTACTGCACCTACTGAAAATATTGATTATGAAATTCCTTCGGGTATGATAGAGAAACTGCTAGCTAATCCTTATCCAGGAGATGGAACATTACATCCCGATATGCACCTAATCTATGTGGATGAAGTTTGTGGATTATTTAAGCTTGCAGGTATGCTCGAGGATGTTATCAAGAAGAAGGTCTTCCCTTTATCTTTGAAGGGAAATGCATTGACATGGTACAGGCTATTAGATGATATTAGATCGTGGAACTATAACCGATTGAAATTGGAATTTCATCAGAAGTTTTATCTATGCATCTGGTTCATCGTGATCGGAATTATATATATCATTTTTGGCCTCGTGAAGGAGAAAGTATCGCTCAAGTTTGGGGGAGACTTAAGTCAATGTTATATTCATGCCCCAATCATGAGCTCTCAAGAGAAATTATTTTTCAAAATTTTTATGCTCGGCTTTCTCATAATGGTCGGTCCATGCTCAATACTTCTTGTACTGGTTCTTATATGATGAAGGATATTGAATTCAAATGGGATTTATTAGAAAGAATTAAACGCAACTCTGAAGATTGGGAACTCGAGGAAGGTAAGGAGTCAGGTATAAGCCTTAAGTTTGATTGTGTTAAATCTTTTATTGATACCGATGCTTTTCATGATTTTAGCACTAAATATGGACCTGACTCTGAGATAGTAGCTTCTTTCTGTGAATCATTTGCTACTGATGTTGATCTCCCTAAGGAGAAGTGGTTTAAATATAATCCTCCCATTGAAGTTAAAGTAGTTGAACCTATTAAAGTTGAAGAAGAAACTATTACTTATAATGTTGATCCTATTGTTCCTACTGCTTATATTGAGAAACCACCATTCCCTGTTAGAATAAAGGATCATGCTAAAGCTTCAACTGTGGTCAACAAAAGTAATATTAGAACATCCAAACCCTCTGAGCAAATTAAAGTTGAACCTAGTATTTCTATGGTTAAAGATCTCCTGGTTGATAATATTGATGGGCATGTTATTTATTTATGTGATGAAGCTGCTAGAATTGCTAAACCTGATACTAAAGATAAACATAGACTTGTTGTTGGCATGCCTGTTGTTTCTGTATAAATAGGAGATCATTGTTATCATGGCCTATGTGATGTGGGTGCTAGTGTGAGTGCAATTCCTTATTCCCTATATATAAAAATTATGAATGATATTGCACCTGCTGAGATAGAAGATATTGATGTTACTATTAAGCTTGCCAATAGAGATACTATATCACCAATTGGGATTGTTAGAGATGTTGAAGTCTTGTGAAAAATTAAATACCCTGCTGATTTTCTTGTTCTTGCTTCCCCACAAGATAATTTTTGTCTCATTATATTTGGTAGACCTTTCTTGAATACTGTTAATGCTAAGATAGACTGCGGGAAATATATTGTTACTGTTGGTTTAGGAGATATGTCTCATGATTTTAATTTCTCTAAATTTCATAGACAACCTCATGATAAAGAATTGCCTAGTAAGGATGAAATTATTGGTCTTGCTTCTATTGTCCTACCTCCTACAGATCCCTT
The DNA here is from genome assembly GCF_018294505.1 of Triticum aestivum. NCBI lineage: Eukaryota > Viridiplantae > Streptophyta > Magnoliopsida > Poales > Poaceae > Triticum > Triticum aestivum. The sequence goes on along the minus strand of NC_057814.1, from coordinate 462,331,785 downwards.
AGAACAATATTTGCTAGACCATGAAAATGATATGTTTATGAATGAAATAAGGGAAATAGATGAAGTATTCTTTAACCAAAGGCCTATTTTGAAACACAATTTGCCTGTTGAAATCCTCGAAGATCCTCCTCCACCCAAGGGTGATCCCGTGTTTGAGCTTAAACAATTACCTGATACTCTGAAATATGCTTATCTTGATGAAAAGAAGATATATCCTATTATTATTAGTGCTAACCTTTCAAAGCATGAAGAAAATAAATTATTGAAAACTCTGAAGAAGCACCGTGCCGCTATTGGATATACTCTTGATGATCTTAAGGGCATCAGCCCCACTCTATGTGAGTACAAAATAAAATTGGAGAAAGATGTTAAACCAGTTGTTGATCATCAACGACGGTTAAATCCTAAGATGAAAGAAGTGGTAAGAAATGAAATATTAAAGCTTCTGGAGGCAGGTATAATTTATCCTATTGCCGATAGTCAATGGGTAAGCCCTGTTCATTGTGTCCCTAAGATGGGAGGTATTACTGTTGTTCCCAATGATAAGAATGAATTGATTCCACAAAGAATTGTTACAGGTTATAGAATGGTAATTAATTTTTGCAATTGAATAAAGCTACTAGAAAGATCATTACCCTCTACCTTTTATTGATCAAATGCTAGAAAGATTATCCAAGCATACGCATTTTTGCTTTCTAGATGGTTATTCTGGTTTCTCTCAAATACCTGTGTCAAAAGAGGATCAAGAGAAAACCACTTTTACTTGCCCTTTTGGTACCTTTGCTTATAGACATATGCCTTTTGGTTTATGAAATGCACCTGCTACCTTTCAAAGATGTATGATTGCTATACTCTCTGACTTTTGTGAAAAGATTTTTGAGGTTTCATGGATGATTTCTCCATTTACGGAACTTCTTTTGATGATTGTTTAAGCAACCTTGATTGAGTTTTGCAGAGATGTGAAGAAACTAATATTGTCTTGAATTGGAAAAGTGCCACTTTATGGTTAATGAAGGCATTGTCCTGGGGCATAAAATTTCTGAAAGAGGTATTGAAGTTGATAAAGCTAAAGTAGATGTTATTGAAAAGATGTCGTGTCCTAAAGATATCAAAGGTATAAGAAGTTTCCTTGGTCATGCTGGCTTCTCTAGGAGGTTTATTAAAGACTTCTCTAAAATTTCTAGGCCTCTCAATAATCTCTTGCAAAAAGATGTTACTTTTGTTTTTGATGATGATTGTGTACAAGCATTTGAAATACTTAAGAAAGCCTTGATTTCTGCTCCTATTGTTCAGCCACCTGATTGGAACTTGCCTTTTGAAATCATGTGTGATGCTAGTGATTATGCTGTCGGTACTGTTCTAGGACAAAGAGTTGATAAGAAACTGAATGTTATTCAGTATGCTAGTAAAACTCTAGACAGTGCTCAGAGAAATTATGCTACCACTGAAAAAGTGTTTTTAGCAGTTGTATTTGCATGTGATAAGTTCAGACCTTATATCGTTGATTCCAAAGTAACTGTTCACATTGATCATGCTGCTATTAAATATCTTATGGAAAAGAAAGATGCTAAACCTAGACTTATTAGATGGGTTCTCTTGCTACAAGAATTTGATTTGCATATTATTGATAGAAAGGGAGCTGAGAACCCCGTTGCAGACAACTTGTCTAGGTTAGAAAATGTTCTTGATGATCCACTACCTATTGATGATAGATTTCCTGATGAACAATTAAATGTCATAAATGCTTCTCGTAATACTCCATGGTATGCTGATTATGCTAATTATATTGTTGCTAAATTTATACCACCTAGTTTCACATACCAGCAAAAGAAAAAGTTTTTCTATGATTTAAGACATTACTTCTGGGATGACCCATACCTTTATAAAGGAGTACATGGTGTCATTAGACATTGTGTACCTGAGCATGAACAGGGACAGATCCTATGCAAGTGCCACTCCGAGTCTTACGGAGGACACCATGCTGGAGATAGAACTGCACATAAGGTATTGCAATCCGGTTTCTATTGGCCTACTCTTTTCAAGGATGCTCGTAAGTTTGTCTTGTCATGTGATGAATGTAAAAGAGTTGGTAATATCAGTAGACGTCAGGAAATGCCTATGAATTATTCACTTGTTATTGAACCATTTGACGTTTGGGGCTTTGATTATATGGGACCTTTTCCTTCCCCTAATGGGTATACACATATTTTAGTTGCGGTTGATTACGTTACTAAGTGGGTTGAAGCTATTCCAACTAGTAGTGCTGATCATAACACTTCTATTAAGATGCTTAAAGAAGTTATTTTTCCGAGGTTTGGAGTCCCTAGATATTTAATGACTGATGGTGGTTCACATTTTATTCATGGTGATTTCCGTAAAATGCTTGCTATAGATGATGTCAACCATAGAATTGCATCTCGATATCATCCTCAGTCTAGTGGTCAAGTAGAATTGAGCAATAGAGAGATTAAATTAATTTTGCAAAAGACTGATAATAGATCTAGAAAAAATTTGTCTAAGAAACTTGATGATGCTTTGTGGGCTTATAGAACTGCTTATAAGAACCCTATGGGTATGTCTCCGTATAAAATGGTTTATGGAAAGGCTTGTCACTTACCTCTTGAACTAGAACATAAAGCTTATTGCGCTATTAAAGAGCTCAACTATGATTTCAAACTTGCCGGTGAGAAGAGGTTATTTGACATTAGATCACTTGATGAATGGAGAACCCAAGCCTATGAGAATGCCAAGTTGTTTAAGGAAAAAGTTAAAAGATGCATGCCCCCGACCTTGTGGCCATCTCGTGTGCCCTCCGAACTCCGTTTTCTTGCACAATACTTCTTTTGATCGGTAAAAATTCATTATATAATCTCCCGAAGGTTTTGCCCACCGTACCACGGCAAAATCCCCTGTTTTCGTTTTGAGTTGTTTTCTGCCAGAGTTTTCAAGGCCAGGCATTATGTCGTCCTCCTCCTCCAACAACGCAGACAGCGGTGCTTGGTTGATGCTAATGGAACTTAGAAGGGAGGATGCCAAGGGAGCCACGATGGAGGAGGATGAAGGAGATTCGCTTGAGGACCACCCTCCGGCTTCGGAGAGAGGCACTCTGGCTGGCATCTCCACTATTCCCAATCCCCATCAAGCAATAGGGACTACAAACAGCCATGAAGACCAAGAGGTTCGAGAAGTGCTTCCCCCTAGGAGGCCCTTACACAGGTCACATCAGAACAACTTTCATAATTTGGTTCATAATTACGATGTGGAGAACACCCCTCGTACACATATACCCTCCAATTGGGACATATCCCGTCCAAGTGAAAGCAATGCAGGAAAGAGTTCTTGGGGGGCTGAAAATAAGCATCTTTTGGAGGAAATCCAGAAGAATGCAAATATGCTCCAACGTGTGCTCCAAGAATTGAAAGTCCTGAAAGGTGCCTTAATAAAGTTAACGGATGCATCATCAACTCCATCATCACAACCTCCGAAGAAAGAGAAATAAATACATGGGTATGGGCACTCCCCTTGGCAACTGCCAAGCTTGGGGGAGGTGCCCTGGTATTGTATCACCATCACACCTCTATCTTTATCATTTTTCTTAGTTTGATCCTTTTGGTTATATCTTGATCTAGTAGAATAAAGTTTTAGTATGATTTAGCTTTGAGTTTTGTTTCAATCTCTATCAATGTAATCGAGTCCGTGAGTTATATATAATAAAGAGTATTTTTGAGTTGAGGGCTTTGCTATCTTGCTATGATCTTGAGGAAATTAAAGAAAGAATAAAAAGAAATAAAAAAGATCATATATTGATCTTATGGGGAGTAATGACTTCACATATAAAGAGTATGATGAATAAAATTTGTTGAGAGTTGACAAACATAGTTTTGGTCATTGTTGCAATTAATAGGAAGTAATAAAGAAAGAGAGGTTTTACATATAAATATACTATCTTGGACATCTTTTGTAATTTTGAGCACTCATTAAAATATGACATGCTAAAAAGTTGATGTTGAACAAGGAAGACAACATAATGGGTTATGTTTTCTTATATCCGAATAAAAGTTATATTGTCATGGATCCTCCAACATGTTGAGCTTGCCTTTCCCTCTCATGCTATCCAAATTCTTTGCACCAAGTAGAGATACTACTTGTGCTTCCAAACATCCCTAAACCCAGTTTTTCCATGAGAGTCCACCATACCTACCTATGGATTGAGTAAGATCCTTCAAGTAAGTTGTCATCAGTGCAAAGCAATAAAAATTGCTCTCTAAATATGTATGATCTATTAGTGTGAAGAAAATAAGCTTTATATGAACTTGTGATATGGAAGAAATAAAAGCGACAGACTGCATAATAAAGGACCTTATCACAAGCGGCAATATAAAGTGACGTTCTTTTGCATTAAGATTTTGTGTGTCCAACCATAAAAGCGCATGACAACCTCTGCTTCCCTCCGCTAAGGGCCCATCTTTTACTTTTATATTCTACCCTTATACAAGAGTCATGGTGATCTTCACCTTTCCTTTTTACACCTTTTCCTTTGGCAAGCACTATGTGTTGGAAAGATCCAGATATATATATATATCTACTCGGATGTAGGTTTTCATAAAGTATTATTGTTGACATTACCCTTGAGGTAAAGGTTGGGAGGCGAAACTATAAGCCCCTATCTTTCTCTGTGTCCGATTGAAACTTTGTACCCATAAGTATCGCGTGAGTGTTAGCAATTGTGAAAGACTAAATGATGGTTGAGTATGTGGACTTGCTGAAAAGCTCTTATATTGACTCTTTCTGATGTTATGATAAACTGCAATTGCTTCAATGACTGAGATCATAGTTTGTTAGTTTTTAAAGAAGTTTCTGATTCATACTTTACCTTGTGAATGAATTGTTACTTTAACATAAGAAATTATATGACAATATATGTTGCTATTCTAAAGATGATCATGATGCCCTCATGTCCGTATTTTATTTTATCGACACCTCTATCTCTAAACATGTGGACATATTTATCGATATCGGCTTTCGCTTGAGGACAAGCGAGGTCTAAGCTTGGGGGAGTTGATACGTCCATTTTGCGTCATGCTTTTATATTGATATTTATTGCATTATGGGCTGTTATTACACATTATATCACAATACTTATGGGGAGTGGAGTTTTGGCTCCCGGGTCTAGATGACCCTGATATCTAGGCCATCCAGGATCGCATGGGGATGTGAGCCGTGTATTATTCAGCTGGATATACGACAGCAGAAAAGGCTGGGGAAAGGACATGTACGTATAGTGTCAGAGGGCTGCTCGCGACGCCCCGTCCACTTGCCGTTAGCGGATGTGACGCCCGCCCGTTCGTGGCACAGTACTGCTGTCAGGATCCTTCCGATGCAGCCCGTGAGCTAGACCCACCAGTCAGCAGTGGGACACTTGAATGCACCCCCCGGCCAGCAGGGGGTCGGTCCATTTGTTGAGTAGAAGGGGATCCAAGGACGAGCAGAGCAGTGGGCGGCGGCGGATCGGCGGTGGCGCAGCCATGGCGATGGATTTTCCAGTATCTCCGGTGGGCAGGTAAACACTCTTTAGTTCGTGATTAATTTTGGTTTCCGTCCCCTTGAGCCAACTACCCGACCAGATAGCTTAGGGGATTCGATTGAATGTTAGCAGGTTGCCCATCTTCTCGGGTGAGGTAGGAGCTCACATGGGCACTATGCTAGTATGTTCAGAGAAGAAGCAAGTGTTGATGTCGGCTGCGGCGGGATATCCTTCGTCAGCGAGAGTGAAGGTGATAATGCTGATGCCATTGGACATGGGGGTGTTTAATCGCATCTCGATGGTCACCAGGAAGCTGTTATCGGAGGTAGAACATGAATTGCAGATGTAGGGTCTGCTCAGTCTACTGGCAAGGTTGATCCTCAGGCCCCGGATGGTCGAAGAGGTAAAAAAATGTGTTTGATCATTTACTCTGATGAAAAATGTTTGTCTCTGATATTTGTTTACTGATTTAGTTACTGGAAATGAATAGCATGTAATTCTTGGGCTCACATATGAATTCTTGCTGAACTAATGTAGGGAGAGGGTCGTCCATTTTGGAGTCATTCATGTGCTAATTGATGTTCATGCTGCAGGTTAAGGGTTGGGAATCAGCCTCCAGATAGGGCTCCATGTCCATTCATGTTGTAGGTTAAGGGTTGGGAATCAGCCTCCAGATAGGGCTCCATGTCCTGATAGAGTCGGAGCGCTTGAACAGACTATTAGGGGCTATGCAAAAACACTTGTTGACCATGTGGTTGAGCCTGCTATTGGTTTGACATTTGACTCATTGGGCAAGGCATGTGATTTTTACAACTTGTACCCTTGGGAGCATGGATTTGGCGTAAGGTACGGCAAAAGAAGACTTAACTCTAAGAAGACAAAGTGCATGCAGGAAATGGTGTGCGGATGCTCTGTAAGTTCTTCGTTGTAAAGTTATCGAAGATTATCATGAGTAAAATACTAAAAGGTATGAAGAAGTGTTGATGATCTGTGATAGCGAAGGGGACAACGCAGCGCTGGTGGGAGGCCAGGGTGCTGTAACTGAAGATCGTTCTAAAAGTGGAGATGCAGCATCGGTGTCGTCTACTAGCAAAATCGACCCGCAAGCCCCAGTTTGGACTAAAAAGGTAATTATCAGTTGCGTAAAACTGCATCTGCCTTTGTAGTGACCGATTAGATGACAATGGTTCATGCAATGTGTGATCTCTTGTTATGTGGTTTAGGCTTGACTCCTTCCAAGTACTTGCAAAAAAATGAGCTACCTTGAATTTGCTCTGGTCTGAATATGCAGGTTTAGTCATTGACCTTGAAGGTTCTGCTGGTCATGTGGACACTGGTGAGGTGCCAGGACACATGGACCAGGCTGTCGGTGATGTGGATACTGCAAATGCTTCGTCCAGTGCCTCTTGAGATGAGTCTATGGGGCATTTGCCTGCTGTGATGCATGACAACATCATAACACTAGTTCCATATGGAGACATTGATGAAGAGGTTTCCCTGCCTGACGATGATGTTGCCTTCTGCCTGCAGTCAATGTTTGCAGAACTAGGTTAGTGTATGAAGATCATAAACATGTTGCTGGTGAGAGTACATTCAAGGACTATACGGTGCAGCTTATGGGCACACAGATCCAGACATACTTTGATTGAAACAGTGATCCAAAGGTTGACCACATAGTGGCAATGTGGTGGCTGCTGAGGAAAGAGGAGGCAAAACTGTTTGCTGGTTTACCTGGACGCTTTAGGGTGATACCAGACTTGAGATTTAGTGTAAGTAAAAGTGACGGGTTTCAAATTGGACAGGTTCTTATGATAAATGCCATCACCGGAAAAATCATACTGATGCAAGACATAAACCACTCATGCAGGTTGAGTTCATGGAAGCAGAGAGATCATTACACCTAGAGTTCGACTAGATTGAAACAATGATAACCGAGGAACGCACTGGTGTGAGGATTGAAGCTTGGAAAAAGGTAAAAGCATTAACTAAATTACTGAATGAAATTGAATTTCAGAAGCAGGTGTCAGTTGAGGGGCTAACTTGATTACTGTTGACCATCCTCACAGACCACTCTGCTGCTGAAGTACCAGGATATCTGGGCAGTCTATGCAATTGACTTTGAGAAGAAGACATGCCGCGTCATGAAGTTGAAGCTAGGTAGGGAGAGAAGGTTGAAGATGAAAGTGCACGGCATCATTTTATTTTGGGGGAGGCATTCTTCAGGAGACAGAACAATGAGCTGGACTATTCCTCCCACCCGAGTGATTTGTGGTTCTGTTTCCCTATCATATTATTGTAAGGATCTATGATCTATGCATGAACCTACGTATGTAGCTAGTGCACTAGGTTGACAGAACTTTAATCGCCTAGTGCACAATAGTTAAAAAGACCAGCTAGTTTGTATGCAGAACCATTAAGTACTCCCTCGGGTGTCACCTAGTTGAACCACGGCAAATTGTTGGCATAATTTTATCTACATGATGTCTCTGTTAGAATGGTTGGCGTGGATAATGTGCAACATAAGTGAGGCCAAGTTTCTGTAGCTCAACGTGACTGAGTGAGGTAAGTACATAGATAATTCTGTAGCTCAACGTGATGAATTGTTGATCAGAATGGGCAATCATCTGGACCCAGGAGCCGAATTGGTTTTCCCTATGTACCTGACTTAGATTAGCTAGCAGCAAAGCCCACACAAGCACACAGACACATGCTCCAGAGAAGGCTAAGAAACTAGCCACAGAAAAGCAACCAGCCATAGGGGTGGAGATCCTGAGCTCCACGGGGGAACACTCCTCCCAGTACACTTCCTTTTTTTGCAGGGATCCTCCCAGTACACTTCCGTGGCCGCGTCTGGGCCGAGCCTACCTGTCGCCATCGTCGATGAGTCCGTGACCGCCGTCCGCCGACTGGGCCGAACCTACCTGTCGCCATCGTCGATGAGTCCGTGACCTCGCGGTCGACATCGGTGCCGGTGTCAAAACCGGCGGATCTCAGGTAGGGGGTCCCGAACTGTGTGTCTAAGGTCGATGGTAACAGAAGGCAGGGGACACGATGTTTACCCAGGTTCAGGCCCTCTCTATGGAGGTAATACCCTACTTCCTGCTTGATTGATCTTGATGAATATGAGTATTACAAGAGTTGATCTACCACGAGATCGTAATGGCTAAACCCTAGAAGTCTAGCCTGTATGACTATGGTAATGAGTATCTCCCTTTCCGGACTAAGTCCTTCGGTTTATATAGACACCGGGAGGATCTAGGGTTACACAAGGTCGGTCACAAAGAAAGGAATCTACATATCCAGTCGCCAAGCTTGCCTTCCACGCCAAGGAGAGTCCCATCCGGACACGGGTGCAGTCTTCGGTCTTCGTATCTTCACAGCCCATCAGTCCGGCCCATGGCTGACATGCCGGACGCCTGAGGACCCCTTAGTCCAGGACTCCCTCAGTAGCCCCTGAACCTAGCTTCAATGACAAAGTATCTGGCGCGTAGATCTGTCTTCGGCATTGCAAGGCGGGTTCCTCCTTCCGAACTGTACCCGAAATAGTCTTCGGACGTATCGACGTGTCCGGATCTGTAACACGCACACCCCACACAACCATAAAGAGAATACAATATTTCACGAATCCAATCTGCTGACAACTTTTTGTAACATGACATCACGTCTGTCCGGTCATAATTTCGAACCATTTTCCGTCCGCCGCTCCATGTTTCGAGACGCGGTTGCCATTGGCACGTCTTGTCAAAGCTGAGATCGTGTCCCCTTATTGCGGGATTCTCATCAATACGGGCGTGGGTAACCCAACCATGCCGTTTACACAGCCCTTGGGAATAGGCGAGTTTTAGGGCGAGTGGGAGGGCGTTTGGCACTCGCGGCCTTTATAAGGGGATAAGAACTCGTCCTCATTCACCCACGCCTTCTCCTTCCTCTGTCCCTCCATCTTTGAGCTCCAACGCCCAAGCTCTAGCTTCCCCCGCCCAAGAAAGCACTCTGACCATGTCCGGATCCGGAGCTGGAGGCAAGTGGATGGCCTCCTCCGTCAAGAAGAAAGATATCAAGGAGCTCTGAGAGGCCGGATACCTGGCCAAGGAGATCGTTCACCAACTCCCGGCCAAGGGACAGATCGTCCCTACCCCCGAACCTCAAGAGAGGGTGGTGTTGCTTGTGCATTTCGTCCGCGGGTTGGGATTCCCTCTCCACCCGTTTGTCCGCGGACTGATGTTTTACTATGGGCTGGACTTCCATGATCTAGCCCCCAACTTCATCCTCAACATCTCAGCATTTATAGTCGTGTGCGAGGCCTTTCTCCGCATCCCGCCTCACTTCGGCCTATGGCTGAAGACCTTCAACATGAAGCCGAAGGTGGTGAGCGGCCAACAAGCGGAGTGCGGAGGTGCCATGGTGGGCAAGATGCCCAATATCACCTGGCTCGAAGGCTCCTTTGTGGAGACGGTGAAGGGATGGCAATCGGGGTGGTTCTACATCACCGAGCCACGCGATACCAACTGGGCGGCGGCCCCCGAATTCCGATCCGGAGTTCCGATGCGGCTCACCTCCTGGCAAGAGAAGGGCCTAACCTGGGGATCTTCGAATGAGCTGACTGGGCTCCAGACGTGTGTCCAGAACATGATAACCAAGAAGATCAAGCTTGTCAATGTGATCCAGGTTATGCTCATCCGCCGGATCCTTCCGTGTCAACGCCGGGCCTGCTATTTGTGGGAGTTCGATCCGGCCAAGCACCAGATGCTGCTAGAGCTCTTTGGCACGACGCACGAAGACATCTGGAAAGTGCTCTTCAAGGCCGGCGAGACACCACCGCCTAAGACCGAGGATCGCGGGCTTAGCTTAAAGCGCCAGGCTAATTCGGTAAGTTCTTTCATGTTTTTAAGGTATAGCCTTTACTGGCATATTCTGAGGAAGGAGTGTAAGCCTTCCTATCAATTTCTTTTAGGCCTGGACCGACATAGCGGGGCGGATTAATTGTCCGGCTCCGCTACCCGAAGATGAAGAAACCCCACTCCTGACGAAGATGCTGTTTCCGGCGCCCTATGATGTGCCGGAGAAGAAGGCCAAGAAAATGGCCAAAGGGACCAAGAGTGGTCTTCGCCGAAAGGGCGCTTCGGACATGTCGTCTGAAGACGAAACTGACTCTTCGGCCGCTGAAGACGACGACGAGGAGGAGGAAGAAAGCAACTCCCCCCTGAGGGCGGAAAGAAGAAAAGGGGGGCCTCCACGAATCTGGCGGCGAAGGCGCCCAAGAGGGGGAAGGGCTCCCATGTGGAGTTGTGGAGAACTCCACATGGGATGTTGATAGCAGCCCGGAGCGAATGCCCCGGACCAAGCCTCAGGCCGCTTCGTAAGTACAAAAAACCTTATGCACATCCAAATACCTGGCCTTTCCACTTTATAATGTGTTTAAATTATGCCATTGCAGTCCGGCCCGCGATGGCTCCCCGCGATCCTCGACAGAGGGTTCGCTAGACTCAAAGGAGATGGCTCGCATGTCTCCGCCGCCCGCTCACTCTATCTCGCCCAAGGGTGATGACGAGGTGGTGTCCCAAAGGACCTTCCCTGACCGGGGGAAGGTTCCGGAGAACGTAAGGGTGGCGCCCCAGGATGACTCCTCGGCTGCCGGACACATGGGGGGGAAAGCCCCCATGGGAACTGGTGATGGGGGCCAAGTTCCATCTGGCCCTCAGCCGGATACCATTCCGGAGATCGACACGGCTCCGGAGTCCAGCGAACGGCCTTCCCCGAAAGGAGGAGGTGTGCCTGTTCCGCCGGTGTCCTCTGTCCAACTAGAGGCACCGGACAATCTGCTGGAAGCGCTGCGAGGCGCCTCCATTGTGGATGAACACCGTGTCCTTATGGGTACGGTGATCGGAAAGGTTCAGTCCGCCAAAAGCGGACTGACAGAGGCCTGCGCTAGCCTTTTAACAGGCTTTGACGTAATAATCGTAGAAAAAATATCACAGTGTGGACAGTAGCCCCTGATGCTCTGTTCGGTGTTCGGAAAGAAAAAGTCGAACAGAGGATCAAAACAATTTTTGCAGGAGTCTAACATAAGATGTCTATGTGAATAAGCAGGCGTCGCTACTGGCTGCTGCCGCTCATACTACGGAGGTCTCCGGCCTGAAGCAGAGCCTGGAGCAGGCCAACGAAGAGCTCGGCCTCGTAAAGAAGCAGCTGGAGGACAGCCAAGGTACACAGTAACCTACGCGTATATTTTAGGAAGGATGAATGTTTCGTGTGGACTAAAGCGTCATGGTCTTTGTTAGGGGCCACGACCGAGGTGGCGGTCCTCAAGAAGGCGTTAGCCGAGGCCGAGGACAAAGCGGCCAAGGAGCGCGCCACGCGCGAGAAGCACGAGGCCCAGGTCGGCGAGGTCCAGCGAGAGCTCCAGGACTCCGTCAAGAAGTACTAGTCCTTGGAGCATGATTCTAAGGCGCAAGCGTCCGAACTTGCGAACGCCTGCCAGAGCGCACAAGAGGCTCGAGCCGAGGCCCAGAGCGCCTGTCGGGTGGTAGGTGCGACATATGCCAACGGATGGCTTATCATTATGGGAGCCAGTAAGACGTCGCCGGTGCCTGGAAACGGGATGAGGCGAAGACATGCACGCCGGCGAATCTTACGCAGGTTCGGGGCTCTTCGTGGAGATAACACCCCTAGTCCTGCTCTGCGGGGTCTCCGCATGATCACTAGATCAAGACAAGTAGCTACAAGTCCTCTTTGAGCTGTCGGGCTAGAGGAAGAAGAAGGACAAGGCTAGCTCTCCTTTTCTCTCTATGTGGTGTGTGTAACTCTATGAAATCAACCCTTTGCATGGGTGTCCCGGGGGGTTTATATAGGCCTACCCCCCAGGGGTACAATGGTAATCCGGCTGGGCGCGGGTCCCAGCCGTCAGTGTCTATGCTCGCCGGCTTCTCCGCCGGTCATTGGGGCCTGCCGACTAGTGGGTCCCGCCGGCTGCCGGCTTCTTGGCCGGCACGCCGGCCCCACCGCATGGGGGCTTTGTCGGCGGCTGGTTCCTGTTGACTCGCCTCTGATGACAAGGGCTTTGTCGAGGTAAGCGTGGCTACAGTGTCGCCGCCTTGCGAGCTCTCACTGTAGCCTTACCTCGTCTTGTCTCCTTAATTGGGTGCATGCTTCGAGGGAGGGAGGTAGCCGGCTATTGGGAGCCGGCCACATCCCTGGCCGACTAGAGGAGGTCGGGCCGTCTTCAGATGTCTCTCTGGCAAAGGGGCCCGCCGCCCGCGGGCCGTTCTGGCACCTGTCGTGGGTGACATCGAGGCCAGCATGGCTACAGTGCCGCGCCGGACGGGGGATGGCTGGCCCGTACGGCGCCCTGTGGCCACGCCTGCTCCGGGAATCGGGGGTAGTGGGCTGTACTGTGGCCACACCCCATCGTACCGCCGCTGTGAGGGTCCAGTCTTGGGGGGTGCAATCTTGGCCGGCTTCCAGGAGCCGGCTTTCTTCGTGGCCGGCTTCTGGGAGTCGGTCTTCTTGGGGCCGGCTTCCCGGAGTCGGCCATCTCGTATCTTTCTTGGAGGAGGTTTCTGGGGCTGGGTCGCCTTCTGGGAGTCGGCCTGGGGGTAGCCGGTCGGGGGAAGGCGGCCCTATGCTTTGTATGCTTGAAGGCCTGAACGGCCTGATAATTTTCAAAGAGCCAGGGGGAGTCGGTTAGGCTACCCGTGGTCATTTACTCCGACAGTAGTCCCCGAAGCTGGTTGGGCTTCGAGGCTGAGTGGAGGTCGAGAAGCTCGGTCAGCTTCTTGTCTTGACGAGCCAGCAGCTGGGAGCCGGCTTCAGTTGGGCGCACTGTCTTGGCGAAAAAAATTTGAAGTCGGAAGGCGGGAGTCTGTCGGCGCGCGCGCCGGGCTGCGGGCCGGCCGCTCGCCGCCTGCGAACCACGTGGCGTCCCTTGGCTGAAGGGAGCCTACCAACCCACGCGCGCGACAAGACGTCGCCGTAGGCCAAGGGCCCGCCACTCCTACGCCTAGGCCCAGGCGCGGATTCTTTGCGGCCCAAAGCCGTCCGCACGTCTTCCGGCGACGGTTTCCGCACGCCGTTAGGGCGCAGTAATCGCGGGACGTGGGGGAGTGGGCGCAGTTAATCCCACGTTCCTCCCCACGCCTCGCCTCCTCGGCTTCGCCGCACGAGGCTATAAGTAGGGGGAGGAGGGGAAGCGGCAGACGCTCGCACGCTCCTCTCCTCTCCGCCATCTTCTTCCTCCTGCTTCCCCTCGCAATAGCGACTTGCCGCCGCACCGTCCCACCATTCTTCACTCCACCCCGGAGCTCTGCCGCTGCAGGGCCGTGCTCTCTCCGCCGCCGCACCCTTCCTCTCTAGCTTCTTGCCACCATGCAGTATGGCGGGGACTGGGACCGCTCCAACGTCCACATGGACCACATCGAGTTCCTTCGCAAGACGCGGCGGTTGCCCGGCGCGGACCAGGTGCGGGTCCGCCTCGCGCCTGCGAGGGAGATCACGCCGAAGCCGGAGGAAGGCGAGCGGGTAGTCTTCCGCTCGCATTTCCTGCGCGGCATCGGCTTCCCGGCGAGCGCCTTCTTCCGCTCCTTCCTCGACTTCTATCAACTCTAGCCGCACCACCTCACTCCGAACACGGTGGTGCTGCTGTCCGCCTTCGTCACCTTGTGCGAAGGCTTCCTTGGCGTTCTCCCCACCATCGAGCTCTGGGGGGAGTTCTTCCAATCCAAGCTGGGCACCCGCATGCAGGGCGTGCCGGCCCAGAGCGGCGCCTTCATCGCGATGCGGAGGCCGGCGGCCGACAACCCCTTCCCCGTCATCACGTTAATCCAGTCGGTGAAGCGCTGGCAGACGTCCTATTTCTACGTGAAGAACGTCGCCCAGCAGGGCGACTACGTAAACTTGCCGGCTTACGTAGCCGGCCACCGGCTGGGAGGCGGCCCCACTGGTCCTATCGGGCCGCGTCGCTGACGCCGGCTCGAGCCGCGGCCGTCGCCCGACTGCGGGTGATGATCCAGTCGGAGGGCCTGACTGGGCCCGACTTGTTGGCCGCCTTCGTCGTGCGCAAGGTGCTTCCACTTCAGAGCCGCCCTCACCTGATCTTTCAGATGAGCGGCCAGCTCGATCCGAGCCGGATGTGCACCAAGGACATGCCGCATGACGAGGTGGCCCACATGGTGAATTACCTTGCGAACTGCAAGCTCTCCGCAGAGTGGCGGTTTGGTAAGGAGCCATATTCCCGGGCGCATCCTCTGCCCATGGTATGTTTTCTCTTTCCTTTTCTTTCCTTAGTTTTGTTGCCGAATTCCTTCTGGCCGTCTCTGACCAGTCGGGGTGCCTTGGCAGAGCTCTCTCCTTCGACCTGCAGCCGGGTCGGAGACGGAGCGCCGATTCCTCCCCGACCGGGCGGAGCATGACCTGGAGGACTACGACTTGGGGGCGGCGGGCATGGAGGACAACACCGAGACGGGTGGCGGCGAAGCCGGCGGCGAAGCAGGCGGCTCCGGTCTTGGAGCCAGCTTCGACGACTAGCCGGATGACGACGAGGCGGAAGTCGTCCCACGCCGCCAGCCGGCGTCTGGCCATGGTGCGGGTTCCTCCGCCGTGCCGCCTGCTCGGGGCGGCGGGCAGAAGCGTCGTGCCCCGTCGGGCTTGTTCGGCAGTCGGCCGAAGAAGCCCAAGGGCGGGGCGGCGGTGACCAGGCAGGATGAGGCGGCCGCGAAGGCGGCCCGCTTCCGCAAGGTGGTGAAGCAGCCGCAGACGGTGTCGGCGTAAGTGCATACTCCTTTGTGCATTCTTTCTTCTTTTCTTTGGTAGTTTCTGAATCCTTGTCCTTTCTCAAAAAATCAGGGCTCCGCTGTCGCTCGAGCGGGTTGCTGCTGCCTCCATCGTCGGATCGCCGGGAGGATCCAGGAGCACCCGCCGCGTGGACCCCCGCGCCGAGCTTCAGGCGGCGACGGAGCGAAACGCGCGGGAGGCGCGGGAGGAGCGGGAGGCGGAGGAGTTGAGGGCGGCTGCCGCCAAGGCGGCGAAGGCGCACGCCGACGCAGCAGCCAAGGCCCAGGCGGAGGCTGCGGCCGCGGTGATGGCGGAGGGGGCCTTGCTCGTCACCCCTCTGCGCGTCGCGGTGCCTGAGGCCCCAGAGCCCCCGCCAGAGGAAGCCGGCGGCAACCAGCCGGGATTGGAGAGGGAGGACAACGTCGTCGTCCTGGAGAGGGAGGCGGCACCGGCCCCGCCGACTGGAGCGACCCAAGGTGGCCAGCCTAACTTGCCGCCTGCACAATGGTGGTCCAGTCGCCATCGCCAGGCGGGCTCCAGCTCGTCGGCCCAGGACATGGAGGCGGCCAGCGCCAGCTCGGGGTGGACGCCGGGTGGAGGGACGGCTGTGGTGAACGTGGCAGCGCAGGACGTCCGGAACCGGCTTCAAGCCCAGGCTGCGGCGCTGAGGAAATATAATGACGATTTCCTTGCGACGCGGGCGGCCATTCAAGTTAGTCTTCTTATTTTTGCTTTTTTGATCTTGGTTTCTTCCGTGGGGGTGCGTCAGTGCACCCACTGGGTGTAGTCCCCGAGTTTCGAGTCGGCTGCTGAGCAGGCGGCTTGGAACTTCTTAGCGGGCCTTGTTTTGCTATTCTGTTCTCATTCGCTCCTCTGCCTGACTTGCAGGACTACCACAACCTCCGCGCGGCTGCCTTCAACTCCCAGGCTCGGGAGCTGACCCAGAAGAATGCTGACCTATCTGAGAGCCGGGGTAAGTGCTTCGTCTTTTATCTCACGTGGGGGCGCGTCAGCGCACCCACTAGGTGTAGACCCCGAGATTCGGGCTGACTGCTGAGCAGTCGGGTGGATCTTCCTTGACGACTTCTTCCTTATTGCTTCTTCCTTTTCTGCCATCCCTGCAGCGGCCAACGCCAGTCTAAGGGAACAGCTGGGCGGGGCTCAGGCCGCCCTCCGCGCTAAGGAGGCCAAGTTTGCCGCCTTGGCACAGGAGCGTGACCGCCTGGCCAAGAGGTTGGCCGACCAGGAGAAGAGCCACAAGGCGGCCCTGAAAGCGGTGCAGGACAGCGAGGCCGCCCTCCAAGCCGAGTATGAGACAGAGGCGGCCAGCTGGGCTGAAGCGAAGCAGACGCTGATCAACGGCTATGGCCAGATCAAAGACTTGGTTGACGGTAGGCCGCCTTCCTCTTCGTCCTTGCTTGCCGCTTGCCGTTTTAGCTCATTTTCTGACTTGGTGTTTTTCTCTTCTTTCTCTTTCTTCTTTGTGCAGAGTACTTCCCTGGCTACTCTACCGCCGCCAACCAGGTCGTCGAGGCCCACCGCGAGGCACGAAGGCAGGCTGGCGCAGAGATCGCGCCAAACGCTTGCCGGTCGCTGGAGGAGCAGCTCTTGGTGATTCAGGCCCGCCTCCAGCCGGCTCATTGCATGCTCCGCCGGCTTCAGCGCGTTGGGGCGCAGGTGTTAGCCGCCCTCTGGCCTGGAGAGGTGATTCCCCGCACCCCCAGTCGGACCGCCGACTGGCTGGAGGTGGCGGTCGGCCGCTTCGAGGCCTGGAAGGCTTCGGCGGCTCGGTCCGGCGCCAGGCAGGCGCTGGAGTTTGCCAAGGCCTGGTATCCCAAGCTGAGTCTGGACCAGCTGGCCACCTGGCGGCAGGAGGCCGACATGGAGCTGGAGCCGGCGCGGCCGGCTATCATCCAGCGGGCTTCGGCGATCGCCGACTAAACCGACACCGGCGTCTTCGCTCCTGAGGTGGACGACAGCGGCGTTGCCCAGCCGGAGGAGTGGTTCGAGCTGAACCCGGCAGACGACGAGGACTCGGCGGAGGAGATCGACTCCAGCGACGAGGGCGAGGAGGAGGAGGAGGAGGGTGAAGACATCACGCCAGATGGTGGAGCGGCCGGTCCGCCTCAGCTTGACCGTGTCTCCAGCAACAAGGCACGCGTGGGTGCGCCGCCTGCAGCCGGCGATGATCAAGCCGAGATCCGCCAGCCGGCCACTCCTCCAGCCGGTGGTGCCGTCTCCACCGACCAACCCGGCTCCCACACTGCGCCCTTAGTCTAGTCTGCTGCCTCTATTTTCCTGTTTTATCACTCTTGGAACAGTATTTTGTTAAGTTTGCACAATTCCATCCACTGGGGGTGTATTCGAACAATATTGATTGCCAGCCTGTTGGGGCCTTATGTGTAAATATAATTATGCATGCGTTTGGCTTTCCCTTGTTCTTTGCTTTCCATCCTTCTGCTGTTTCCTTTGCCGCCCTCCCTTGGTTGCCGCCTCCCCAGTCGGACAGTTGCTCTGCAATCTGTGGCTGGAGAAGTGCTTGGCCAGTTGGGAGGGCAAGTACTCTAGCTTTGTTGGATTTTGGCGAAGTGACTGGGAGGCCGGCCAGCCGGCTGTTTTGACAGCCGGTAGGCGTGGTTGGAGGCCGCCTTTGTGTTATATGAGTTCGTTAGTCCTTACCCGTTTTTCGTGTGGGTATCCTTTCTGCCTTTGGCTCTTGCCAGTCGGACAGTCGGTTCTTCGAGCTGCGACTTTCAACAAGAGAGGGCTCAGGTGCCGGCACACTACTTGTCTGACTTCAGGTAGAACTTTTAATATAACTTAAGGCGGCCAGTCCCCGGGCCGACTGGTCGAACCCGGTGCCAGACAGAAAATCAAATGTAATAATACATTCATGAGTATGACGCTCGTCATTCATAGATAAAGGACGGCAGTCCCCGAGTGCTCCTCGGGGGGCCCGTTGCTTCGTACTTAATACAAAAAGGTAGCATGATACATACTGCTTTCAACTGTAAAATCTTCTCAGGAGGTTCGCGTTCCATGGTCGCTCCGACTCCTTACCGGAATCATCCCTCTTGCGTGCTCTTGGTTTTTGTGCGTCAATCAGGTAGTAGGAGTCGTTGCCTAGTGCTTTGCTGATGACGAAAGGGCCTTCCCAAGGGGCCGAGAGCTTGTGCTGGCCGGCTGTTCGCTGGATCAGCCGAAGCACAAGGTCGCCCTCTTGGAAGGATCTTGGCTTGACCTTCCGGTTGTGGTAACGGCGCAAACCCTGCTGGTAGATGGCGGACCGGCTGAGTGCTAACAGCCGGCCTTCTTCCAGCAGGTCAACGCCGTCTTCTCGCGCTTCCTTGGCCTCCGCCTCCGTGTACATGGTGTCCCGAGGCGAGTCGAACTCGATGTCAGTTGGGATGACAGCCTCGGCGCCATATACAAGGAAGAACGGAGTGAAGCCGGTTGACTTGTTTGGGGTAGTACGCAGACTCCAGAGGACAGCCGGCAGCTCATTGAGCCAGCAGCCGGCCGATCGCTCCAGTGGTACGACCAGTCGGGGCTTGATGCCGGAGAGGATGAGTCCATTTGCTCGCTCGACCTGGCCGTTTGACTGCGGGTGGGCAACGGACGCTAAGTCCAGTCGGATACCCTGCATCGCGCAGAAACGTGCCAGTTCTCCTTTGGCAAAATTTGTGCTGTTGTCGGTGATGATGCTGTGCGGCACGCCGTACCGAGTAGTGATGTCGGCAATGAATGTCACGGCAGTCGGCCCGTTCAGCTTCTTGATCGGCTTCGCTTCGATCCACTTGGTAAATTTGTCCACGGCTACAAGCAGATGTGTCAAGCCGCCGTGGGCTGTCTTGAATGGGCCGACCATATCCAGCCCCCAGACGGCAAAGGACCAGGTGAGGGGGATGGTCTTGAGTGCAGAAGCCGGCAGGTGTTGCTTGAAACTAAAGACTTGGCATCCTTTGCAGCTTTTGACTATCTCTTTGGCATCTTCCAAAGCAGTCGGCCAAAAGAAACCATGGCGGAAAGCTTTGGCCACAAGTGATCTTGAGGCTGCGTGGTGGCCGCATTCGCCTTGGTGGATATCCTTGAGGATTGCCACACCTTTCTCTGGCTCGACGCAGCGCTGGAAGACTCCAGTGATTCTGCGCTTGACAAGCTCTCTGTTTATTATTGCATATGCTCCGGCTCGGCGTTGCACTAATCTTGTCGAGATCTCATCAGTCGGCAGCTCTCTGTTGACTAGGAAGTTGAGGATGGGCTGGGCCCATGATGGAGCTGTGACTTGTTCTACTGTCAGTACGACCACTGTGACTCGGGTGGGCGGGTTGGGTGGTGGGGAGTTGGAGTCGGCCACCGCTTCTTGTGTCGCTGCAGTCCCCGGGCCGACTGCTGCAGTCCCCGGGCCGGGCTCTGAAGTCTCCGAGCCGGGTGCGACTACGGCAGTCCCCGGGCCAGTTGTCGAAGTCCCCGAGCCGCCTGCTGGGTTCCTCCAGTCGGATCCGGCTGCATCGGGGGCAGGCGGTACGAAGATAGAGTCCGACTCTGGAGACGGCTTGATGGATGGTTTGAGGAGGCGCTGGAGAGAGACACCGGTTGGTATAGCCTGCCGGGTGGAGCCGATCCGCGCCAGAGCATCTGCTTGGTCGTTGTCGGCCTGTGGCGCGTGAAGGAACTCGCACCCTTCGAAGTACCCACTGATCTGCTGGACGAGGAATCGATAGCTCGCCATGTGTGACACCCAAGTTTTTATTTGGATTTTTTTCAAAAGATTTTATTTGACTTAAAGGGAGTGATTCAAAAAATTTTCTTCAAGAGAACTCTCACTCTCAAATATTTTTTTATGGCAAAAGTTTTGTTTGGATCCACCCAAGATCTTCCTTTGGTCTTGGAGGTTCTTGCTTTTCATTTGGGCTCAAGACAAAATGTTTTTTTTCATTTGAGAAAATAACCTTTGAAATATTTTTGAGAATGCACTATGGCTTTTGGAAAGTCCTTTGCCACTTTCAACTATTCCTTCTTGCCATGGCATAAGTGCAAATCTTCTCTCCTAACCTTTCCCTCACCTCTGGATCATGATTTACATCAAATCCAGCAAGTTGAACCTCCTCATGTGATCATTTCCATTCAAATTCTATTCAAATAAATTTCTGTCTTCTCTTATAGCACTTGGAGATTTACAAAGGTACCCTATTGTCTGTTTTGATTTTTGGCCCCAAGCTTCTTTCCCCTCCTAGTCCTTTGAACCCTCAACCTGGAACCATGAAGATCCACTGGTCTCCAGTTCAAAAAATTTCAAACTACATCAGCTGCAAGTTTGGACCAGATTTGGCAAATTTGGTGAAATTCATTCAAAACTTTCTCCAAAAATTCCAAGTAAATTCATGCAGCCCCTGGGTGCTTTGAGTGATCATCTCACCAAGTTACAGCTCCAGAAAAATATACCTCTTTACCAAAACCTACTGTCGAACACCTGCAGTGCATGGTCATGTCAAGTTTCAGTTAAGTTCAGACAACACTGCAGTGGCTGCTGTCGTTTTCTTCAGAAACGGGCGTCGATCTCGCCAGTACCCTCGCGTCGCCTTGCTCCTCATCCTCGCCCTCTCGTTCCTGCACCGCACGAGTGCCTGGCATCTTGCAGGCGTCGGCGACGAGCAGCAGAAGGTGCGCCGCCCCGTGACCGACGCCGGCGGCGGCTTTGCGGACGCCAGCGGGAGACACGGCGCCGCCGACTCCACCCAGTGCCGCCCAAACCACCGAAGCCCGCCGCGTGGTCGTCCACTCCCCCGAATGCGCTGCCGCTCTCGTCGTGAACCCCAGGGCGCGGAGCGTGCTCTCTGCCGCCGTTGAGCCCGTGCGGTCACCTCACCGTGGGCAGACGCCATTACGCCAGGGCCAGCTCCGTTTAGCTGCAAAACGAGTCCCGTAACATCCACTGATGTTGCTCGACCGCTCAAACCCCGTGCCAACCCACTGCTCCGCCGTAATCGCTCGCCGGAGATTCTCCGTTCACGGCCACCCCGTCGATCTGCCTATAAATAGGGGCCCCGAGCTTCAACTCGAGCACCCACCAGCCCTACACTTCCCCTAGAGCACGCCCAGCCACTGGAAGAGCCGCAAGGGGGTCTCCTTCCTCGACTCCGGCCGCCGCGATCCGCCACGGGATCCAGCCCGATTCGCCCCCGTGTGTGCTCCGCAGCCCCCATTCTCTTGCCAGTAGCTTCACCTTGCATCACCCGTTCTGACCCACGCCGCAATTCGTACCTTGCAGCCCTCCACCGGAGTTCCCCAACCTCACCCGAACCGCCGTCCGCCGGAGATAGTGTCGCCGTCGACGTGGTGCTCCCCGTTGGACGAGTCCACCACCCACCGACGCGGAAGAAGACACTGAAGCTCTTGGTACCCTCCGTTTCTCCTAACTCGCCGTGGTTCAACGCCGGCGTCCACCGCCGTCTTCGGGCGCCGGCGAGCTTTCAAACCTGACATGCGGGCCCCGCGTGTCAGCCTCTATTTTATTTCCCCGAACCGTTTTCTGTTGGCGCCTTCGGGCAAAATACGTTTTCTCCTTGCGCTTGCGCATTCCCAGCCGAAGCGTTTTCTGTTTTCTCAGTTAAAACCCTGGAACTTTTCTGTTTCATTACAGAAAGGTCCCTGGACAGAAACCTTTATAACTTTTTAATAAAAAGGTATTTTTGAGTGATTCTTTTTCTGTCAATCTCCAAATTTTGTCTAGTTTTTTATGGGATTTATTTGAAAAATATTTGGCAAAGTTTCTGTGCATGTGTTGGTTTTCACGTTAGTACCCCGTTTCGTGATTGCCGTAGGTTCCGGGAGAGGGGACGGAGCCGCGAACTTCGCCGAGCTAGACTCCGACTTCTCCAAACCAGGCAAGCATGTTTGAACATTTGATATGGCAGATGTTTTGCATGTTCATGTGAAAGTTTGTGCGTGGCATGTGTGTGCCGATAAATACCTCGTTGCCTGTAAGGCAACGACCCGGTTGTTCCGAAGTTGCGATGACCTCTGATGAGAGGTGGCCTAATCATGTGGTGACATGAAGGGCGGCGAGGTGGTACTGTTGTAGCATGCCAGCCTTGCGTCATCCGACTTCCTTCGACGTTAACGTGGTTGGAGCCACGTTATCGATCTTTCCCCGCATGTTCCAAAGTTGCGATGACCTCTGATGAGAGGTGGCCTAATCATGTGGTGACATGAAGGGCGGCGAGGTGGTACTGTTGTAGCATGCCAGCCTTGCGTCATCTGACTTCCTTCGACGTTAACGTGGTTGGAGCCACGTTATCGATCTTTCCCCGCATGTTCCAAAGTTGCGATGACCTCTGATGAGAGGTGGCCTAATCATGTGGTGACATGAAGGGCGGCGAGGTGGTACTGTTGTAGCATGCCAGCCTTGTGTCATCCGACTTTTCCGACGTTAACATGGTTGGAGCCGTGTTATCGTCCCTTCCCCTTTCCGTGCTACCACATGTCTCATTGCCAGGATACGGTTTAGTAAGTTGGTAACCTCTTTCCGTGTACACACCAAATAGAGAGGCCGGGATGATGGTACCTTGGCCCAGGATTAAAGCCAGTCATTCGGTCAGGGGGCATGGGTGTTTCCGGTTGGGACCGAGAGGGGGGGCACCCCCTTATAGCGCGCGTATAGAAATTTGATCCCATGCTACGCGAGGTTGTAGCCTCCCCGACTCAGGTTTTTCCTGAATGTTGCCGAGGGTGATCCCTGGCTTCGGATGGTTAAATTGGGTGTGTACTGGTTAGACGTGTTTCCTTCCAGAACACCGTAGACGGAACTAGTCCCCGTGACTACTGAAATCCGTTGGCTGTGGTTAAGTACAAACTCTGCAGAGTCAATTCTTTCCAAATCATCGTATCCATGATCAGTAATGTAGACTTTATATCCAAATCTATCCGTGTGAAAAGACTTGCCCCGGTGAACAAGCTCAAGTGGTAAAATTCAATTTCATTGTTATTCCTGTGGATGGACTAACATTATATTTGTCTCGTGCTTGTGATAAGTTATATTCCCGAACTATTGTATTGTTGTGTTACAATATAAGCCCTTTATGAGACGTCGCGCAGACGTCCGACTGTGGCGTGTACTCGTTTCTCACTTTCGATATAAGCCCTTTATGTGACGTCGCTCAGACGTCCGACTGCGGCATGTACTGTCTTTATTTTCTGTTATAAGCCCTTTATGTGGTGTCGCCCCGACGCCCGACTGTGGCATTGTTATTCCGCATTTTCCGCTCGAGGAGTCTTTCAGACACTCGTTTGGCACCTGTATTATTATTCCGCATTTTCCGCTCGAGGAGTCTTTCAGACACTCGTTTGGCACCTGTATTATTATTCCGCATTTTCCGCTCGAGGAGTCTTTAAGACACTCGTTTGGCACCTGTAATATTATTCCGCATTTTCCGCTCGAGGAGTCTTTCAGACACTCGTTTGGCACCCGCATTACTATTCTGCAGTTTTCGCTCGAGGCGTCATTCAGACCCTCGCTTGGCACCCAGTATTTATTATCTCTATGTCTGATCGCTCTGGTTAACTTATTCATGTGCTTCATGTTTGCATTTGTTATACTTTATGTCCGAACTGCCTTGCGAGTACTTTCATAGTACTCACCTGGCTTGTTGATTTGGCCAGATGTTGACGAAGGCGATCTCTTGGATGAAGAGTTTGATAGCGCATCCGACGCCTAGAGGAGTCCCAGTCAGTCCTGCGCGATCCCGGATATTGGTCACTTGTATCGTTTACGCTTCCGCCACCCGCAATAAGTCTTCTCGAGCCTCACTCCGACGCTCGAAGAGTTGTAGTCTTCTGGAATCATATCACTCACTTCGCGATGATATTTCCACCACCGTTATTATCGTGAGTTAGTAGTTTGCCACCCTATCCGCCGTATTGTTTTATCGGCGTGCATGTAATAAATTGTTGGGCAGTCTCTGCTCAACTTTGTATTATATTTAGTACTCCTGGTATTTTTCTTCTGTGACCAATGTATTGTCTATCAGTGAGAAGGAATTCTTCCTCGCTGGTCCGTAACAGGGATTGGTTTCTCAATAATTATTTTATTGAAAAACCGGTCGTGACAAGCTTGGTATCAGAGCCAGGCTGACTGTAGGAAGCCACTAGGTGCGATCGCTAATCGGTTATTAGCGTCTTTTGTGCTTCTTTCAGCATTTTGCAATTGTAGCTATTTTCTGTTGGTCATCATAAATTTATGACATGACTACTCAGAATTTTTGCCTACTTTTGTAGATGGCTGGCAGCAGCTGTGAGAATCGAGTGTTCACCAACGTGCCCGAGGGGTTTGTCAAGCTCCTCGTCTCCATCACCAAGCTCGCGATCGGGCCAGCAGCTCGCCCGGAGTTCACCCTCTATCAGCACAAGCTCAGTGACGACGTGTCTATGCACCAAGCCGTGGTGCAGTTCAGGGGAGGACGATCTGCTGCTCGCCACTTCCGTTTTACGGGAAGGGCCATGCCTACGGAGAGGCATGCCATGCAGATGGCTGCCCGCGAGGCGATAGCTCGCCTTCGGGACATCCTTCCTACGATGAAGACTCGTCGCTACCGCTACCTCCCATGCCATGTGCCTTACACCAGCCACTATGCGTTCGCCTGCCATCGGGGAGAACGAGATGAAGCCATCGAGATGGTTGTGGAATATCTCAAGGCTCTGGAGGAGTCTTTCGACAACCTCGTAGATGATCTTGTGGCTGCCCGCATGGACTTAGTCCGGGGCGGTCCTACCAGCAGGAAGGAGCTTCTCCACACGGCGCCGCCTCTGACACTCGTCTCGTCTTCAGCCTCGTATGCACCGGCCGTTTTGGCCACTGCTCGCCGTCTGCCTACCACTGAGGAGTTCGACCGAGTCATCGCTCCTACTCCAGTCAGAGCCGCACCGCCTGCCGCACGCGCTCTACCGCCAGTCGCCCCCGCACCATCACCGCAGCACAGCGTCGCACGCCAGGAGCCAGCTAGAGAGGAGGAGGTTGATTCTCCTAGACCGCTGAGCCTTGCCCTCGGCAAGGGGAAGGAGATCTTCACCATCTCCGACTGAGAGCGCCGAGTAGCCGCGTGTTATGCCTGCTTGTATGACGTGTTGTTTTTATCTGTACGCTAGTTTGTATTGGTGTGTTTGCTGCCTTCCGGAGTAGTACGCTAGTTTTTAATAACATGTCAGGATTGTGTACGCACAACCTGAGTGCTGTATATGTGTTTGCTTTCGCATGTAAGATTTGTGTTAAGCACTTCTTCTCCGTGAAAATCATTTGTGTTTCTTGAAAACCTTGAAGCCTTTTTAATTATTGCCTTTGCAAGGGTTTTCCTGCGCTACACGGTTTTTCTCATGGGTTTTGCAAATGATACCCCAGACTGGAAAAATGTCTCGCCCTTGGACTCGCTCTATGCCCAATAAGCCAGAAGAGGTTTACGGAACACAGACAGCAACAATTTCACTCAGGGTCAGTCCAGCCAACAGGACAGCGAAGCGGCACTATCTCAAGTGTGCCGTCTCTTCGAGCAAAGCCAGCAACAGCACCAGGAGATGATGAACCATGTCATCAACATGGGAAACCACCGTGAACCCTATCAACCACATTCCAAGTTATCTGAGTTACAGAAGACTCGCCCCTCAACTTTTGCTCACACCGACAGGCCGCTGGAAGCCGATGATTGGCTTCGCGAGATTGAAAGGAAACTGATTATCGCTCAATGCTCAGATCACGAGAATGTGCTTTATGCACCACACTACCTTACTGGAGCAGCCGCAGCATGGTGGGAAAACTTCCTACACATGCACCCCAGGGAACACAACATCACCTGGGAAGAGTTCAAGGAAGGCTTCCGTGGGGCACACATCCCCAGGAGCATCCTAAAGATCAAGAAGAGAGAGTTTGATGACCTGAAGCAAAGAGGCATGTCAGTCACAGAATACAATGGCCAGTTCACCCAACTGTCTCGTTATGCCTACGACGAGCACATGACAGAAAACAAGAAGATGGAAAAATTCCTGGACGGCCTGGCACCAGCACTAAGATGCCAACTGATTGTACACACCTTTCCGGATTTTAAGACGCTGGTGGACAAGGCCATCACCCTGGAGAATGAGCGCCGTAGTCTGGAAGATATCCGCAAGCGGAAGAGGGACAAGACGACTCTTGCCCGCAGCAACCGAGGCAAGACTGAGGTCCCAAGGACAGACACAAGGAGATCCACGACTACTGAGCCAAGACCCGTCGGACAATTTCATGCCAGAGACAAGGAGTTCACATACCGTCCAGGGGTCACCTGCTATGCTTGTGGTCAGCAAGGGCATTATGCTAAACAGTGCCCGAAACCAAGAGACTCGGCACCCAAGCCGAACAATGGTGGAAACAATCCAGCCCCCAAGCGCAACAACTTCAATCCCAGCAACAACCACAGGAAGGGTCACTTGAACCATGTGACCAGGGAAGAAGCGCAGAATGCCCCAGACATCGTGCTCGGTACGTTCCCTGTCAACACAGTACCTGCCACGGTTTTGTTTGATTCTGGAGCTTCCCATTCGTTCGTTTCGAAGAGTTTTGTTTCGCAACATGGTTTTCCGATACTCCCCTTGGAAAAATCTATGATCATCAAGTCCCCCGGAAATAAGCAAATTGCTCAGGGTTACTGCCAAGGAGTGGTCATTGAGTTCGAAGGACTACCATTCCACGCGAATCTCATCGTGTTGGAAAGTAAAGGACTGGATGTCATTTTAGGGATGGACTGGTTGACCACCAACAAAGGATTCATCGACTGTTTCAATCGGACAGTGATTCTCACTCACCATCACGGCAAGACAATAAGAGTTTCCGCTCAAGAAAGGCCACGATCACAGAAACCAAAACTGAACAAAATGGACATTGCAGAACTGAGAAAAGTGCCAGTGGTATGCGAGTTCCCTGATGTGTTCCCGGAAGAACTACCAGGTATGCCACCAGACCGAGAGATCGAATTCAGCATTGAATTAGCACCTGGCACCGCTCCCATTTATAAGAAGCCGTATAGAATGGCACCCTCAGAATTGGTGGAGTTGAAGAAGCAGATAAAGGAATTACTGGACAAGGGGTTTATACGAGCCAGCTCCTCACCATGGGGTTCGCCCGTATTGTTCGCCAAAAAGAAGGATGGGACTTTAAGGCTGTGCATAGACTATCGAGCCCTCAATATGGTCACCATCAAAAACAAATACCCGATGCCACGGATAAATGATTTGTTTGACCAGCTCGCACAAGCTAAAGTGTTTTCAAAGATTGATTTGAGATCAGGATACCATCAACTGAAGGTACGAACGGAAGATATTCCCAAGACAGCTTTCACTTCCAGATATGGGTTATACGAGTTTACGGTGATGCCTTTTGGACTAACGAACGCCCCCGCATATTTCGTACACCTCATGAACAAAGTATTCATGAAATTCATGGACAAATTTGTGGTGGTATTCATTGACGATATTCTGGTTTACTCGAGGACACCCGAAGAGCATGCTGGGCACCTCAGAATGGTTTTGGGAGAATTGAGGAAGCATCAGTTGTACGCCAAATTTAGCAAATGCGAATTTTGGCTAAGACAAGTTGGTTTCTTAGGCCATATACTGAACCAAGAAGGCGTAGCCGTAGACCCAGAAAAGGTCAAGGCCATACTGGACTGGAAACCGCCCGCCAATGTCACAGATGTGCGGAGTTTCCTAGGAATGGCCGGATATTACAGGAGATTTATTGAAGGATTCTCCACTGTGGCAAAACCTATAACACAGTTACTCAAGAAGGACAAGAAATTTGTATGGACAGAAGCATGCGAGCAGAGCTTCCAAGAACTCAAGAAAAAGCTGACAACCGCACCAGTCTTAACTGTGCCAGACATACACAAGAGTTTTGAAGTATATTGTGACGCGTCCCGAAAAGGTCTCGGATGTGTGCTAATGCAGGATGGCAAAGTTGTCGCATATGCCTCCAGACAGCTGCGAAAACATGAGGAAAATTACCCAACACATGACTTGGAACTAGCAGCAGTTATACATGCACTCAAGGAGTGGAGGCACTTTCTGTTGGGAAATCGCTATGAAATATATACAGACCATAAGAGCCTCAAATATATTTTCACACAGCCAGAGCTGAATTTACGCCAACAACACTGGTTGGAACTGGTCAAGGACTATGACGTCGGTATTCACTACCACCCAGGAAAAGCAAATGTAGTGGCCGATGCCCTTAGTCGAAACCCCAGCCCGGACAGTGACGGTCAGCAAAGTTTGAGGCCTGAGTTTCAGCGAGAGTTCACTCGGCTCAACATGATGTTAGTCTCTGAGGGCACCATATCGAACCTGGAGATACAACCCACCCTAGTGGAACAAATCAAGAAGGCTCAACAGGGACACCCCAGTATCGAAGGCATAAAGAAGAAAATGAACCGTAGTAAGACTTCAGAGTTCGTCACAGACAGTGAAGGAACATTGTGGTACCGAAACAGACTTTGCGTACCTAACATTGAGGAACTCAAGCAACAGATCTTGACGGAAAGCCACACCGCTCCATACTCGATCCATCCTGGAGGAACCAAAATGTACAAGGACATCCAGGAAAGATTTTGGTGGCACGGTATGAAAAGAGATATAGCCACATTCATTGCTTGTTGCGATTCATGTCAGCGCATCAAGGCCGAGCACCAAAAGCCTGCAGGGCTACTCCAGCCTAACAGGATACCGGAGTGGAAATGGGATGAAATCGGAATGGACTTCATTGTCGGATTACCCCGATCGCAACGCGGAAATGACGCCATATGGGTCATCACAGACCGACTAACCAAGGTTGCTCATTTCATTCCCGTGAAGACTACCTACTCCACACAGAGACTGGCAAAACTTTATCTCTCCCGTATAGTTTGCTTGCATGGAGTCCCGAAGACTATAATATCAGACCGAGGCACCCAATTCGTCTCCAAATTTTGGGAACACCTACAACAAGCTCTGGGCACGCAACTAGCTTTCAGTACAGCATACCACCCTCAGACAGATGGACAAACAAAGCGTGTAAACCAAATCCTAGAAGATATGCTAAGAGCCTGTGTGCTCACCTATGGATCCAGTTGGGAAGAGAGTTTGCCGTATGCCGAATTTGCGTACAACAACAGTTACCAAGCCAGCTTGCAAATGGCACCCTTTGAAGCATTGTACGGACGGAGGTGTCGTACCCCATTGAATTGGTCAGAAACAGGTGACAGCCGTATCTTCGGCCCAGATATGCTTAAGGAGGCCGAGGAAAAAGTTAAACAAATCAGGGACAGACTCAAGACAGCACAGAGCCGACAAAAGAGCTACTATGATCAGAAGCATCGTGAGGTCAGCTTTGAACCTGGTGATTCCGTATACCTCCGAGTATCTCCTATGAGGGGTCTGCAACGGTTCAAAATTAAGGGGAAGCTAGCCCCAAGATTTATTGGACCATTTTGTGTGAAGGCACGAAGAGGCACGGTAGCCTACCAACTAGACCTACCCAAGGAGCTGTCAGACGTCCATGACGTATTCCACGTCTCGCAGTTGAGGAAATGTGTGAGTAACCCGGAGAAACATGTACCTCATGAGGACATTGATATGCAACCAGATCTCACCTACAGAGAAAGGCCAGTAAAGATTTTAGAAGAGTCTGAACGGAGGACCCGTCAGAAAACGACAAAGTTTTTCAGGGTCCAGTGGAGCAACCACACTGAGGATGAAGCCACATGGGAAAGGGAAGATTTCCTCCGAGCAGAGTATCCATATCTATTTGAGGATCAGCAGAAATCTCGAGGACGAGATTTTTCCTAAGGGGGTAGGTGTTGTGACACACAAGTTTTTATTTGGATTTTTTTCAAAAGATTTTATTTGACTTAAAGGGAGTGATTTAAAAAATTTTCTTCAAGAGAACTCTCACTCTCAAATATTTTTTTTATGGCAAAAGTTTTGTTTGGATCCACCCAAGATCTTCCTTTGGTCTTGGAGGTCCTTGCTTTTCATTTGGGCTCAAGACAAAATGTTTTTTCATTTGAGAAAATAACCTTTGAAATATTTTTGAGAATGCACTATGGCTTTTGGAAAGTCCTTTGCCACTTTCAACTATTCCTTCTTGCCATGGCATAAGTGCAAATCTTCTCTCCTAACCTTTCCCTCACCTCTGGATCATGATTTACATCAAATCCAGCAAGTTGAACCTCCTCATGTGATCATTTCCATTCAAATTCTATTCAAATAAATTTCTGTCTTCTCTTATAGCACTTGGAGATTTACAAAGGTACCCTATTGTCTGTTTTGATTTTTGGCCCCAAGCTTCTTTCCCCTCCTAGTCCTTTGAACCCTCAACCTGGAACCATGAAGATCCACTGGTCTCCAGTTCAAAAATTTCAAACTACATCAGCTGCAAGTTTGGACCAGATTTGGCAAATTTGGTGAAATTCATTCAAAACTTTCTCCAAAAATTCCAAGTAAATTCATGCAGCCCCTGGGTGCTTTGAGTGATCATCTCACCAAGTTACAGCTCCAGAAAAATTATACCTCTTTACCAAAACCTACTGTCGAACACCTGCAGTGCATGGTCATGTCAAGTTTCAGTTAAGTTCAGACAACACTGCAGTGGCTGCTGTCGTTTTCTTCAGAAACGGGCGTCGATCTCGCCAGTACCCTCGCGTCGCCTTGCTCCTCGTCCTCGCCCTCTCGTTCCTGCACCGCACGAGTGCCTGGCATCTTGCGGGCGTCGGCGACGAGCAGCAGAAGGTGCGCCGCCCCGTGACCGACGCCGGCGGCGGCTTTGCGGACGCCAGCGGGAGACACGGCGCCGCCGACTCCACCCAGTGCCGCCCAAACCACCGAAGCCCGCCGCGTGGTCGTCCACTCCCCCGAATGCGCTGCCGCTCTCGTCGTGAACCCCAGGGCGCGGAGCGCGCTCTCTGCCGCCGTTGAGCCCGTGCGGTCACCTCACCGTGGGCAGACGCCATTACGCTAGGGCCAGCTCCGTTTAGCTGCAAAATGAGTCCCGTAACATCCACTGATGTTGCTCGACCGCTCAAACCCCCTGCCAACCCACTGCTCCGCCGTAATCGCTCGCCGGAGATTCTCCGTTCACGGCCACCCCGTCGATATGCCTATAAATAGGGGCCCCGAGCTTCAACTCGAGCACCCACCAGCCCTACACTTCCCCTAGAGCACGCCCAGCCACTGGAAGAGCCGCAAGGGGGTCTCCTTCCTCGACTCCGGCCGCCGCGATCCGCCACGGGATCCAGCCCGATTCGCCCCCGTGTGTGCTCCGCAGCCCCCATTCTCTTGCCAGTAGCTTCACCTTGCATCACCCGTTCTGACCCGCGCCTCAATTCGTACCTTGCAGCCCTCCACCGGAGTTCCCCAACCTCACCCGAACCGCCGTCCGCCGGAGATAGTGTCGCCGTCGACGTGGTGCTCCCCGTTGGACGAGTCCACCACCCACCGACGCGGAAGAAGACACTGAAGCTCTTGGTACCCTCCGTTTCTCCTAACTCGCCGTGGTTCAACGCCGGCGTCCACCGCCGTCTTCGGGCGCCGGCGAGCTTTCAAACCTGACATGCGGGCCCCACGTGTCAGCCTCTACATTATTTCCCCGAACCGTTTTCTGTTGGCGCCTTCGGGCAAAATACGTTTTCTCCTTGCGCTTGCGCATTCCCAGCCGAAGCGTTTTCTGTTTTCTCAGTTAAAACCCTGGAACTTTTCTGTTTCATTACAGAAAGGTCCCTGGACAGAAACCTTTATAACTTTTTAATAAAAAGGTATTTTTGAGTGATTCTTTTTCTGTCAATCTCCAAATTTTGTCTAGTTTTTTATGGAATTTATTTGAAAAATATTTGGCAAAGTTTCTGTGCATGTGTTGGTTTTCATGTTAGTACCCCGTTTCGTGATTGCCGTAGGTTCCGGGAGAGGGGACGGAGCCGCGAACTTCGCCGAGCTAGACTCCGACTTCTCTGAACCAGGCAAGCATGTTTGAACATTTGATATGGCAGATGTTTTGCATGTTCATGTGAAAGTTTGTGCGTGGCACGTGAGTGTCGATAAATACCCCGTTGCTTGTAAGGCAACGACCCGGTTGTTCCGAAGTTGCGATGACCTCTGATGAGAGGTGGCCTAATCATGTGGTGACATGAAGGGCGGCGAGGTGGTACTGTTGTAGCATGCCAGCCTTGCGTCATCCGACTTCCTTCGACGTTAACGTGGTTGGAGCCACGTTATCGATCTTTCCCCGCATGTTCCAAAGTTGCAATGACCTCTGATGAGAGGTGGCCTAATCATGTGGTGACATGAAGGGCGGCGAGGTGGTACTGTTATAGCATGCCAGCCTTGCGTCATCCGACTTCCTTCGACGTTAACGTGGTTGGAGCCACGTTATCGATCTTTCCCCGCATGTTCCAAAGTTGCGATGACCTCTGATGAGAGGTGGCCTAATCATGTGGTGACATGAAGGGCGGCGAGGTGGTACTGTTGTAGCATGCCAGCCTTGTGTCATCCGAATTTTCCGACGTTAACATGGTTGGAGCCGTGTTATCGTCCCTTCCCCTTTCCGTGCTACCACATGTCTCATTGCCAGGATACGGTTTAGTAAGTTGGTAACCTCTTTCCGTGTACACACCAAACAGAGAGGCCGGGATGATGGTACCTTGGCCCAGGATTAAAGCCAGTCATTCGGTCAGGGGGCATGGGTGTTTCCGGTTGGGACCGTAAGGGGGGCACCCCCTTATAGCGCGCGTATAGAAATTTGATCCCATGCTACGCGAGGTTGTAGCCTCCCCGACTCAGGGTTTTTCCTGAATGTTGCCGAGGGTGATCCCTGGCTTCGGATGGTTAAATTGGGTGTGTACTAGTTAGACGTGTTCCTTCCAGAACACCGTAGACGGAACTAGTCCCCGTGACTACTGAAATCCGTTGGCTGTGATTAAGTACAAACTCTGCAGAGTCAATTCTTTCCAAATCATCGTATCCATGATCAGTAATGTAGACTTTATATCCAAATCTATCCGTGTGAAATGACTTGCCCCGGTGAACAAGCTCAAGTGGTAAAATTCAATTTCATTGTTATTCCTGTGGATGGACTAACATTATATTTGTCTCGTGCTTGTGATAAGTTATATTCCCGAACTATTGTATTGTTGTGTTACAATATAAGCCCTTTATGAGACGTCGCGCAGACGTCCGACTGTGGCGTGTACTCGTTTCTCACTTTCGATATAAGCCCTTTATGTGACGTCGCTCAGACGTCCGACTGCGGCATGTACTGTCTTTATTTTCTGTTATAAGCCCTTTATGTGGTGTCGCCCCGACACCCGACTGTGGCATTGTTATTCCACATTTTCCGCTCGAGGAGTCTTTCAGACACTCGTTTGGCACCTGTATTATTATTCCGCATTTTCCGCTCGAGGAGTCTTTCAGACACTCGTTTGGCACCTGTATTATTATTCCGCATTTTCCGCTCGAGGAGTCTTTCAGACACTCGTTTGGCACCTGTATTATTATTCCGCATTTTCCGCTCGAGGAGTCTTTCAGACACTCATTTGGCACCTGTATTATTATTCCGCATTTTCCGCTCGAGGAGTCTTTCAGACACTCGTTTGGCACCCGCATTACTATTCTGCAGTTTCCGCTCGAGGCGTCATTCAGACCCTCGCTTGGCACCCAGTATTTATTATCTCTATGTCTGATCGCTCTGGTTAACTTATTCATGTGCTTCATGTTTGCATTTGTTATACTTTATGTCCGAACTGTCTTGCGAGTACTTTCATAGTAATCACCTGGCTTGTTGATTTGGCCAGATGTTGACGAAGGCGATCTCTTGGATGAAGAGTTTGATAGCGCGTCCGACGCCTAGAGGAGTCCCAGTCAGTCCTGCGCGATCCCGGATATTGGTCACTTGTATCGTTTACGCTTCCGCCACCCGCAATAAGTCTTCTCGAGCCTCACTCCGACGCTCGAAGAGTTGTAGTATTCTGGAATCATGTCACTCGCTTCGCGATGATATTTCCACCACCGTTATTATCGTGAGTTAGAAGTTTGCCACCCTATCCGCCGTATTGTTTTATCGGCGTGCATGTAATAAATTGTTGGGCAGTCTCTGCTCAACTTTGTATTATATTTAGTACTCCTGGTATTTTTCTTCTGTGACCAATGTATTGTCTATCAGTGAGAAGGAATTCTTCCTCGCTGGTCCGTAACAGGGATTGGTTTCTCAATAATTATTTTATTGAAAAACCGGTCGTGACACCATGTTTGCATCCTTGGCGTCCCAGTCGCCAGATGACTGCTAGATCACCAAGTCTGAGTCGCCATAACACAGGATCCGGCGTATGCCGAGATCTTTGGCTAGCCGGAGCCCGTGTATGAGCGCCTCGTACTCGACCACGTTGTTGGAGGTGGCGAAGTGGATTTGCAGCGTGTATCTGAGCTTGTCGCCTTTGGGAGAGGTGAGTACGATGCCGGCTCCCAAGCCGGTGTGCATCTTGGACCCGTCGAAGTGCATCCGCCAATGAGTAGAGTCGGGAGCCGGCGGTAGGTACTGGGTCTCGGCCCAGTCGACGAGGAAGTCGGCCAACGCTTGGGACTTGATGGCGGTACGGGGCTGATAGAAGATTGTGTAAGGTGCGAGCGCAATGGCCCATTTAGCCACCGCCCGGATGCATCCCGGCTGCCTATGATCTCGGCAAGCGGGGCGGTGCATACGACCGTGATGGGATGCTCTTGAAAGTAGGGCTTCAGCTTCTTGGCGGCGAAGTACACTCCATAGCACATCTTCTGGTAGTGCGGGTAGTTTTGCTTTGAGCTGGATAGTACTTCGCTTAGATAATATACCGGCCTCTGGACTAGTTGGGCTCGGCCTTCTTCTGGGCGCTGGACCACGATGACTGTACTGACCACTCGGCTAGTCGCGACAATGTAAAGGAGCATGGGCTCCTTCTCAGTCGGCGCCGCCAGGACAGGTGGAGTGGTCAGCATCTTCTTCAACTCATGGAAGGCTTGGTCTGCTTGGTCATTCCACTCGAAATGGGTGGATTTCTTCATGAGTCGGTACAGGGGGAGAGCCTTCTCTCCTAGCCGGCTGATAAAGCGGTTTAGGGAGGCCAGGCACCCAGTGAACTTCTGCACGTCTCGCAACTTGGTGGGAATCTCCATTCTCCCAATGGCCTTGATCTTCACAGGGTTGCACTCAATGCCGCGTTCGGAGACCAGAAATCCTAGAAGCTGGCCAGCTGGTACTCCGAACACGTATTTCTCGGGGTTGAGCTTGATCTGGAATCGGCGCAAGTTGGCAAATGTTTCTTTGAGGTCTTCCAGCAGGGTGCCGCGCTTCTCCGTCTTCACCACAATATCGTCTACGTAGACGTGGGCATTTCTGCCGAGTTGCTTGAGGAGGCATTTCTGCATGCAACGCTGAAAAGTGGCACCGGCATTCCTCAAGCCGAATGTCATAGTCAGGTAACAGAAAGCTCCGAATGGTGTGATGAAGGCGGTCTTCAGGCGATCTGCTGGGTCCAACTTAATCTGGTGGTATCCTGAGTAAGCATCCAAAAAACTCAACAGCTCGCATCCGGTTGTGGAGTGTATCACTTGATCAATCCGTGGCAAAGCAAACGGATCTTTGGGGCAGGTCTTGTTGAGGCTAGTGTAGTCTATACACATACGCCATTTGTTGTTCTTCTTCAACACCAAGACTGGGTTGGCAAGCCACTCTGGGAAAAACACTTCCATTATAAAGCCGGCGGCAAGGAGCCGGGCTATCTCTTCTCCTACGATTCTTCTCTTCTCTTCTGACAGTCGGCGGAGAGGCTGCTTGACCGGCTTCGCGTCGGCTCGGACGTGTAACTTGTGCTCGGCGAAATCCTTCGGAACACCCGGCATGTCCTTTGGGGACCATGCAAAGATGCCTCGTTTCTCACGGAGGAAGTCGACGAGCTCTCCTTCCTATTTACTGTCTAGGTTCGCACCAATGACTGCAAACCTCTCCGGGTTCTCCGGGTCCAGAGGTATCTTCTTCGTCTCCTTGGCCGGCTGGAAGGAGCCCTGCGCATCATAATCCTTGGGGTTGGGGGACAAGGCCGGCTGCTTGCCGACCATGGCCACAACTCGCTCCAGCATCTTCTTCTCTTCTGCCACTACGAGGGACTCGGCCAGCCGGCTGCTGGCTGCAGCGCACTCGATGGACTTCTTGTAGTCGCCGGCTACAGTGATGATCCCCTTCGAGCTCGGCATCTTCATCTTCAGGTAGGCTTAGTGGGGCACAGCCATGAACTTGGCCAGAGCAGGTCGGCCAAGCAAGGCATGGTAAGGGCTTTCCAGATCCACTACCTCGAACCAGATTGCTTCTCGGCGAAAGTGATCCTTGTCTTCGAAGAGAACATCCATCTTGATCTTGCCGATCGGGGAACAGGACAGGCCGGGTACGATGCCATGGAACAAGGTCCGGCTTGGCATGAGCTGCTTCGCCTTGAGGTTCAACTTCTCCATGGTATCGCGGTACAGTATGTTGATACTGCTTCCGCCATCAATTAGAACGTGGGAGAAGCGGGCAGCTCGCCTCTCCATTGCGAGGGTGACATCCAATACCAATGCATAGGAGCCAGGGGACAGCATCACCTCTAGGTGATCGGGCCGGCTTCAGTTGATAGGCCTCTCGGACCAATGCATGAACTCGGGGTTGCTGGAGGCGACTGCGTTGACCTCTTGGTGCTGTCGGCGCCGGCTGCGCTTGTCTTCAACCTGGCTCGTGAAGACGACATAGGCGGCGTGCTCTTCAGGGAACTCATCTTGAATGGCTCCGACTGCTGGTCGAGCAGCCGGCTACTGGGGGCTGGAGGCGGCGGGCCGGGAGGCGGAGGCGCCACCAGCCCCTCGCCCTTGGAGATCCGTGTGAGCCAGTGGCACTTTCGAGTCGTATGGTTGGACGGCTTCGCGCCGCTGTGGAACTTGCAGGGGGCATCGAGAGTCTGCTCGTAGGAGAAGGCCGGCTGCCAAGCCGGCCTGCCGCCCTTCTTCTTGGGAGCGGACCGTTCTTCGGGCTGCTCATCTTCGACTGTGGCCACCTGCCGACTGGTGGAAGGCGGCATAGGGGCCTTGCGCTTGTGGTCGTTCTGGTAGGGGCGCCGATTGGAGTCGCCAGCCGGCGTCTTGGGAGCCGGAGCGAGCACCTTCCCAGAGGCGTCCACTCGGAGCTCGATCTTCATCGAGGAATCGACCGTGGCGTACTTGTCTGCAATGACCAGCAGCTCGTCGAGGGTAGCCGGCTCGTCGCAGAGGAGTCGGTGCTTGAGGAGGCTGCCCTCTCGGCACCCGACAGTGAAGTATTTGATGGCTTGAACCTCGTGCACCCCCTCGCAGGAGTTGCGGAGCTCGGCCCACTGCGTGAGGTAGTCGCGGGTCGACTCGTTGGGCCCTTGGACGCATAGGGAGAGCTGGCGGGGCTTGGGAGGCCCCTTGTACGTGCTGGTGAAGTTGCGGGCGAAGACTTCCGTGAAGTCCAGCCAGCTGTTGACGCTGTAGGGCTTGAGGCTGTTGAGCCAGGTGCGTGCCGTGCCTTGCAGCATGAGAGGGACGTACTTCACGGCTACGCGTCTGTTGCCGTTCGCTATGCTGACAGCGGTAGAGTAGTCGATGAGCCAATCTTCCGGCTTCACAGAGCCGTTGTACTTGGGCGTGTCTCTGAGGAGCGAGAACCCTTTGGGGAAGGGCTCGTCGCGGATGCAGGGGCCGAAGCATGGCGGGCCGACATCGTCTTAAGCTCTCGCGCTGCTTGAAAACCAATAGATCGTATCAGCTCGATTGGTTAGTTCAATACTTCTGACCTCAAAATGGGCCGGCCCATCTGCACCCCTTCAGCGAAAGCTCCGCCTCTTGACGCTAACGAGCGTCAGACAGGAGCTCCCCAGCTTTGGGGCAAATCCTATTTGGCGCTGCAAACGAGGGCCTACAGCGCCCCACACTGGGCCGACCCATCTCACCCTGGTTCCTTTCCGTTTTGTAGAGGCAAAAAAAGTAGCGCCCCCGACGGGCATCAAACCCCTGACCTGCCCTTCGAGTTAACTGGCAGTTACCACCGCGCCACCCAGCTAGATCTGATCAGTAACATCCTTTTACTTATTTTCTTATTTCATCTGTCCTTTTACCTTGTTCCTTTATCGTTTATCGTTTTCGTTTTCGTTTTTTCTTTTTATTCTTCCTCCCTCGTTGTTTTTTTATAATTCTTAAACTTTTTCTTCAAATCGATGAACTATTTTTCAAATTCGCTGAACTTCTTTCAAATTCACTGAACTTTTTCAATTTTCAATGAACTTCTTTTCAATTTTGATGAACTTTTTTCTAATTTAATGAACTTTTCTTAAAATTTTATGAACCTTTTTTCCATATTCAGTGAACTTTTTTCAAATTCGATGAACTTTTTTCAAGTAGATGAACTTTTTTTAAATTTGTAGATTTTTGTTGAAAAACCATGAATTTTTTTCCATTTTCTATGAACCTTTTTCAAAATTGATGAACTTTTTTTCAAAATCCATGAACCTGTTCTAGTCACGAAATTTTTTGTTCCCAAAAAATTGATGCGATATAGTACGTTGTTATGTGCAAGAAATAGCGTCGCGACAATGTTATTTCCTGTCTCACGCTGCATCTAACCACTCAAGGTCGGTAGCTGAAGTGGTCAGCGAGCTTTGGACGTGAAATGAACTTTCTGAGTTCGAATCCTGTATTGCCCACTTTTTTGCGTACGACGCGTTTCATGGGCCGGCCCACTTGCAGGGTGCGTGGGCGCTGGTTCTCCTAGTCGGTGCTGCGAAATCACTAATTAAAGAGTACTTGTTGTAAAAAACACTCTACTTTTCTAGGTCGCGACAAGTGGCGCACTCGCAACCTGGAAGTTTTTCTTTTTTCGTAGATACGTTTATTCAAAATGTTTTATCTCTTAAACCGTGCGTCCAAATCTCGAACCGTTTTTATCATTGGATTCCTCGCGTCGAGATCTTCATAACTAGATCCCATATTGATAGATTTTGACGAACTTTTTTTCACGAATAAACCAGACGAAAAAAACTGGGCGAAAAAACCAACCGGGAGCACGGTTTTTTCCCTTTCCGAAAGAGGCACACCAGTGCCTCTCACGAAATCACAACCGTGCCTCTCGTGGAAGCAAAACCGTGGCTCTCGTGAAAGGAAAAAAAAACAGAAAACGTGTTTTTTTTGTTTTCGGGAGGCACAGCCGTGACTCTCGCGAAAGCACAACCATGCCTCTCGCGAAAGCAAAACCATGACTCTCGCGAAAGAAAAAAACAGAAAACGCGTATTTTTTTGGGTTTCCGAGAGGGACGGCCGTGACTCTCGCGAAAGCACAACCGTGCCTCCCGCAGAAGCAAAACCGTGACTCTCACGAAAGAAAAAAAACAGAAAACGTGTTTTGTTTTTTCCTTTCCGAGAGGCACGTCCGTGACTCTCGCGAAAGCATAACTGTGCCTCTCGCGGAAGCAAAACCGTGCCTCTCCCGGAAGCAAAACCGTGACTCTCGCGAAAGCACAACCGTGCCTCTCGCGGAAGCAAAACCGCGACTCTCGCGAAAGGAAAAAAACAGAAAACTTGTTTTCTTTCCGTTTCCGAAAGGCACGACCGTGACTCTCGCTAAAGCACAACCGTGCCTCTCGCGGAAGAAAAACCGTGACTTTCGTGAAAGAAAAAAAAATAAACGCGTTTTTTTCGCGCAAAAAGTTTTTTTTTTTGAAATTTTTTTTAGTCGAAAAGCTAAGAAAGACCGGGGAAAATCAAAACATCGAAAAAAAAAACCGTTTAAAAAGCCGAAAACGCGTGCGGAAAAAAATAAAAAAAATAAAATCCGAAGAAAGCGTCCAGAGCGCGACACGTGGCGAATGGCTGAGAGCGCGCCAGGTGATGCTGATCATTGCGATGCTCCCGAAGATGCGCTCGTTAACTTTTTTTTTTGAGGGGTGAAAAACAGTTTATTCATCACCATAATCCACATGAAGTGGGATACATGAAGGGTCATGAGGGTTTTCAAGCCACATATGGTGTCCCGGACCCTGCGAAAGAGCAAATTTAGCTAATCTATGTGCCTCATAGTTTACGGCACGACCCTCCCAAACAAAATTGCAATTAAACGTAGTAGCACTGAGTTTTATTTCGCTGATGATAGTACCATATCGGCCTCTGGTCCCCTTTTGAATGTCTGAGACAACTTGTTTGCAGTCTGAGGCAATGATGAACTGTTGCAGGTTGAGGTCCTCCGCCAAGGCTAAGGCCTCCAACACAGTAGGATCGCATATACCATAAGTGACGAGTGCAGAGCTTCCAAGATAGAATCCTTGGTCATCCCTACAGATAGCAGCAGCAGAGCTTCCCCGCTCGAACCTGACTCCTGCGTCCACATGAATTTTTGCATATCCCATAGGATGAGCTCGTTAACTAGTTGCTGGTGCTGACAAGCACATCGCACGGCGTGCGACGGGCCAGGCACGACCCGTTTTAGTCCCATGCCAGGCAGGCCCGTTATGTACTGGGCACGCATGCTACGGGGCTGGCCCAGGTTTTCGGTCCGGATTGCCAGATCTGCTGCAGAGCCAACCACGCGGCCTCCGCCGCCGCCCCGGCATCCGAGAGCCCCCCACCGTTTCTGAAAAAAAAAAGGGGCCCCCAACCTCCGCACCGCCGCCGGACAACATGGATTTCGCTCGTCGTAGGAGAACCACCAAACCCCCGCCGGCGCCCCCCACCTGCCACCAACGAGACGGGGCAAGGGCCACGCGCGCGTCCGTCCGCCGCGCCGAGGCACTCGGTGGCAGTCGGAATCCTTCCACCGCATCCCCCGCCCCTCCTTGGCCGAGGTAAGCTGTTCTTTGATTTGTGTAAGGAACGATGCGATACCGATGCACACGCATTCCAACTTTTAGGTCTAACAATTCGGTTTGATATACCACTATGCAAGTTTAACATCTCCAGGGTGTAGATTACTTCATATAGTCGGGCTTAAAGTACTTGTAGAATAGGACTATTGCTCTACATTTTTAATTAGGTGTAGCCGTGTAGGGATGGAAATTAGAAGACAAAACAAAAGTTCCTTTCATGAACTTCATTTACTATAGGTTGAACCACAGTATACTGTATACATATGTTAAGGAGTATTAATATTGGTCTAGAGTCCTTATTAGTCTATGTTTAGTTTCCTTACACCTCAAGTCATGTGTAATATATATATGCCTCTTGGGTCTTCAATAAAGATAAGTCTCTTTTCTAACATGGTATTAGAGCCTAGGTTATTTTCTTTAACACGCGCAACTCGTGCTTCCCGATCCAATCTCGCGCGGTCGCTGCTTCTTCTATCGCCTGATTGTCGCTGCTTATCTCTGCCGCATGTTCGCGTGCTGATTCCGTGTCCGCCGCCCGTGACGGCTGCCGCAAGTCCCTCGATCCATATCAGGCCGGGACTCCAGATCAACCTGCCTCCATCCAACAACCTCCGCCTGTGTCCGCCCATGCCCGCGAGGACTCCCGCCGCTGCTCCCCTCAATCTGCTGTCACCAAGGACCGCTGCTGCTGGCTGCTACCTGCTGGTGTTCCCTAGCTGCTGCTACGTTGTGTTGCTAGCTGCTACGTGGTGCTCTCTGCTGTCCACTACTACCTGCTGCTACGTGGTGCTGTTACCTGCTACGTGGTGCTGCTCTCCTGGTCTGATCCGCTCCGCTGCCTGTTTCCTACGTGGTTGATCTGGGTTAGCTGTAAAAATAGAAGATAGTATGTCTTCGTCGTCGGGGTATGTCGTCATCCCTTGCTGCCCGTTGATTTTTGATGGAACTAACTACACCGAGTTCATTGCCTTCTTTCGCATTCATATGCGTGGCATTCGTCTCTGGGGTGTTTTATCTGGCGAGGTCTCCTGTCCGTCACGTCGGGTTCCTCCTATGGTTCCTACTCCACCGACGCCAACGCCTCTTGCTGTGGATGCTGCTCAACCTGCTAAGGATGCAGCTAAGCTTGCTGACGAGTCTGCAACTCGTGCTTATGAGCAACAGGTTTTGACCTATGAGGAGTCTCTTCACTTTTACCGTGATGCTCTCTCTGCTTACACTCAGTGGTCTGATGATGATGCTCGCGCCGCAGCTGTTCTCACTTCCAGTGTTTTGCCTCATTTTGTCTCTGACTTTATGGGCCTCGCTACCGCCTTTGCAATGTGGACATTTTTTGCCAGCGCTATCAACCATCCGGTGATGCCTTGTATCTATATGTGGTTCGCCAGGAGCATGCTCTTCAGCAGGGTGACTCCACTGTTGATGATTTCTACGCACAGAGTTCTGTCATTTGGCGCTAGCTTGACTCCCTTCGGACTGCTGGTTGTCGTACTTGTCAGTATTGACAAGCTGTGCGGTCCGACTTGGAGTTTCATCGCGTCTATGAGTTCTTGTCTCGACTTCGTCCAGAATTTGAGCCACGGCGCGCTCAGTTGTTTGCCCGCGGCCGTATTACTCTTATGGAGGCACTTTCTGAGATTCGGGCTGAAGAGACTCGCCTACGTGGTGCTGGTTTACTTGAGGTTCCCTCTGTGCTTGCTGCTCGAGCTTCTACTACACCGCCTCTTTCACGCTCCGGTGCTCTGCCACTCCTGCCCACTTCTCCTAGTGGTGAGGGCCGCTCTCGTTCTCACTGCGGCTACTGCAACAAGGATGTCCTGAGTCTGAATGCTTTCTAAAGAAGCGGCACATGCGCCAGGGGCGCATATCTTCTTCGGAGACTTGTGCTTCTATTCCGACCCCTTGAGCAGTGTCCCTGACTGAGCAGGATATTGTGCGACTTAAGCGTCTACTTGCAGCTTCAGGTTCTTCTTCACCAGGTTCTGCCGGTCTTGTTATTGACTCTTCTAGCTCAGAGAGACCACCCTCTTCACAGTCAGGAGCACACCACGGGAGCTCTGCTTGGCCCTCTCCACAGTCGGGAGCACAACACGGGAGCTCTGCTTGGTCTTGGCCCTCGGCACCATGATTTTTTCTTTCGCTACCATCGTATCTAGTTCATGTGTTTTGTTAGCTTCCTAGTTTTCTATAATTTCCGCTGAGTCCACCAAATCCGTTGATATTTTGTGTTTTCTCATGTCATGTGAGTCCACCATACCTATGTCCGTCAGCCTTTTTCTGGTCATTGTCCTCTGTATAGAATTTATGTGGCCTCTCTTTGCATTGTTGATCTAAGCCCATTCTCTTGCCGCCGAGCTTCTTTCGCTGTCGGTTTTCATGGGCCATGATTCTTTAAGCAATGCTTCATTCTTTTGATGTGCCATCTTCTTTCGACAACCCATCTTCTCTTGATACTTCTATTGTATCTTCTATCGATGCGGTGTCTTTCTCTGATGTGCCATCTCTTCGTTATCCCCTTTGGCGACTCGACAGGTTTAAAGACTCTTCATGCTACGACGACACTCTCAAGACACGGATTTGAATTATCATTTTTTTTAGTATTACACTTCTTCAAATGCAATGTTATTGCATACGCTTTGCATTTAAGGGGGGGTGTTAAGGAGTATTAGTATTGGTCTAGGAGTCCTTATTAGTCTATGTTTAGTTTCCTTACACCTCAAGTCATGTGTAATATATATATGCCCCTTGGGCCTTCAATAAAGATAAGTTGCTTTCCTAACAACATACACCACAAACA
The DNA here is from genome assembly GCF_018294505.1 of Triticum aestivum. Taxonomy (NCBI): domain Eukaryota; kingdom Viridiplantae; phylum Streptophyta; class Magnoliopsida; order Poales; family Poaceae; genus Triticum; species Triticum aestivum. The sequence continues at coordinate 462,287,783 of NC_057814.1, read as the reverse complement.
TAGATTTACCAGTAGAATGGAAGGCAGTTCACAACATAACACGGCTGCAACCAAGATTTTTTTTTCCTTATGTAGAGAAAACTAGACGTCAGCCGTCATGAACCAGCAACGTGTGAGCAATGAAACAGTTCTACTTCTGCTCAGCCCTGCAGTGCTGAAAATGCTTCTTTGATTACGGTGACCTCAATGTAAACGTCCTGCATTGCGGGACGATCTTTAGGTATCTCTGCGGCGCACATGAGGCCAATCTTAACGAGCTCGATGATGCAGCTCATTATTCCAGCCATTTGATGATGATTTTCTTGGTCTAAAGTACCTCCTGCTTCTTCATCTTGCTCCCCATAATACGGAGCAATTCTAGGATCTAGAATCTCGCCAATCTTTTCTGGAAATGATTTTTCGATAAATTTGTAAAGGCTCAGACCATCTTTAAACATCTCATCAGTTGGACGCTTCCCTGTGAGCATTTCTAAGATGATGACTCCAAAACTGTAGACATCACCCTCAGTGGAGATTTTGCTCCCAAAGCCATATTCTGCAACATGTGTAGTTATTGAAACCGTTAATTAATACAACATAATTTGACCACATGAATCAAAGGTTTTCTGTGGAAAAGAAAGTAAAATTTTCATATCCAGAAGAGCCTACAAGTTATTCTCGAAAAATGTACCATGCTCAGTTGAGAAATTGTTACCTGGTGCAATGTATCCAACTGATCCTCTTGGTCCCACTAAGCTTGTAGAACCACCAATGCTCGAATAAGAATAATTGCGTAGGAACTTAGCCAATCCGAAGTCACCAACACATGCGCCCATGACATCATTTAGGAGGACATTGCTGGGCTTCAGATCACAATGGACCATAGGAGGCATGCAGTTGTTATGAAGGTAATCCAAAGCAGCCGCTATGTCCACTGCTATTGCTATTCTTGAATATAAACTCAATGGCCTTCTCAGGTGATGCTCGTGGAATGTTGGATAGAGCCAACTTTCGAGGTCCCCATTTACCTTATATTCAAGAACAAGAGCTTTGAACTCATTTCCTGTTGGATCACTTGTTGAGCATACAGTGATCACCCGTACAAGATTACGATGACGAGTGTTTCTCAGGGCCTCACACTCATCGAGGAAGCTCTTTGTTGCTCCAAGTTGATCAAGTTTGAAAACTTTGATAGCAACTTCATGTACTTCGGACTCAATTCTACCTTTGTACACGGACCCATATTTTCCTGAACCAACCAAGTTGTCTAAAGAGAAACCATTTGTTGCTTTCAATAAATCAGCATATGTAAACTTCTGTAACTCTTCAAAGGATGGATGAGCTGCTTGTGTGACTTTCTTTCTCTTTTTCCAAATAATTACTCCGAAGCATGATACCAGGACCAAAAAAAGAGCAGTAAATCCTACTATCTTTAAGATGTTGGAGGTGTGCCTTTGTTTGGATGTTTCTGCATTGCAAAGTGGCAACTGTAGCAATGGGGTGCTCGCACATAGCTTCTTGTTTCCTTGAATGAACACATTGCTTCCATTCTGAAATATTCCATCTGCAGGTACTGATCCTTCGAGGTTGTTGAAGGACAAATTGAGAAGCTTCATAGACTTGAAGAGCTTCAAGAATTCAGGGATTTCACCTGTTAAGTTGTTCTGAGATAGGTCCATCACAGTGATGCCTCTCAAATTCACAAAAGATTGAGGGATTCTTCCATGAAGACGGTTGCCCTCCATGTGGAGCGACTCCAATTGGACGCACTGACCTAGAGTAGATGGTATCTGACCAGACAGTTGGTTATAGGAGATATTCAGTGGACCGAGATTGATCAACTCGCCAATCTCCATTGGTATTTCTCCAGAGAGTTGGTTGTGAGACAAGTCCAAACCTTCAGAAAGGTCGGAAAGAGTAAAGAGCTCCTTTGGTATGCTTCCGTTGAAGCTGTTACAAGAGAGGTTCAATATGTGCAGTTTTTTGCAGTCTCCTAAAGCTTCTGGGATTGGGCCACTCAAACTGTTTTCTTGTAAGTAAAGCTCACTCAATTGACTCAAATTACCAACTGAAAGTGGGATCTGTCCAGAAAATTTGTTCTGGGACAAGCTTAAGACAAACAAGTTGGGAAGATTTCCAATTGACTCAGGAAGATTCCCGGTAAGCAAATTCCGTTCCATGTAAAGAAGCTTGAGGCCTGTGAGGTGCTCTATCTCATGTGGTATGGTGCCAGAAATTTTATTTGATCTTAGTAACAGTACCTCTATGCTCTTTGAAAGGCCTGCAACGACACTCGGCAAGACTCCTTGAAGGATGTTTGCATCCAAGCGTAAGTTCACCAGTTGTGTGCAATTTGTCAACGAGGATAGGAAAGACCAGTCTCCTGCTTCAAGTTGATTCTTGCCTAGATTCAGATCGACTAGGCTGGGTAAAATCCCAAAAGATGGAACAATGCCATGGAATGCATTGTTCCGGAGGTTGATCACCTGGAGATTGGTTGTGTTTGCTAGTGAAGTGGGGATTTGGCCTTGGAACTGGTTTCCTTGCATAATCAAAGTTTGGATGCTTGGAAGGGTGTATCCGATGTTGTGTGGAAGCTCCCCTACAAGATTGTTTGTAGCCATGCCAAGGTATGTGAGTGCTGACATGTTGTAAAGAGAGGCTGGGACACTCCCTGTCAAAAAGTTATAAGTGATGTCTAGTATTTCCAGGTTTCGAATTTCATCTATACTCATGGGGATGTTACCTTGGAAATTATTATCTCCAAGCAAGAGCCAGCGAAGGGAGGAAAAGTTCCCTATAAAGGAAGGTATGGTGCCAGAAAGATTATTTGATTGCAAGATAAGATACTGCAAGGGTGAGTCAATGTTCAACAAGGCTGGTATGGACCCAGCAAAGCTGTTTGTTCCCAGTAATAACTTTTGGAGTGATGTACTGTTAAACAGTGCAGGAGGAATCTCTCCACTCAGGTGATTGTTTGATAAGGCCAAAAGTTGAAGTGAGGAACTATTAGCTAGGAGAGGCGGGATAGGTCCTGTGAGGCTATTGTTCGTGAGAACAACAGAGTGAAGAGAAGAGCTGCTTCCAAGTGAACGTGGAATGCTGCCCGTCAGACTATTTGTAGCAAGACGTAAAACTGCAAGGTTTCGGAGCATCCCCAACCCTTCTGGGATACCTCCACTGAGCTTGTTGTGACCCAAACTGAGCTGCTGCATATCTGAGCATTGGCTTAGGCTTGGGGGGATCACACCATCAAGGGAGTTGCTTCCAAGATCAATAGTTTGAAGGTGAACGCATGAAGACAGAGTGCTTGGGATCCTGCCAGTAAGATTGTTTGTGCTGAGGTTAAGGTACCGCAGCCTATTTAGTTGCCCAAGTTCAGGTGGTATTTGGCCAGTAAGTTGATTGTTGGGGATGTGGATTTTTGTGAGGAAAGTGAGATTGCCGATACATGGTGGTATCTGTCCATCGAGGTCAAGTGACTCGAGGTCCAGTGCAATGACACGAGATGCATGTCTCTTGCTGCAAGTAACACCGGACCAACTGCAGAACTGCAGCGAGTCATTTTTCCATGAGACCAGGAGTCCAGCAGAGGTCGTGAGATGGAGTTTAAGGCAGCAGAGAGCATGGAGGTCGGTGTTAGAATCATTTTGGGGTGCTATAGAATCTAATGAAGATGCATAAACAAGGGAGCAGAGGACAAGGACCAGGGGAAGTGAGGAACTGAGAGTGCCCAGAGCCTGAGGAGACATGTAATTTCTATCACACACACGCTTCGACAGTTTAGTCGATGAACGGACTGACGACTGGTCAAGCTCGTGGAACAAGAAGGCAATGGAGAACTCACTTGGGAGCTGCAATGCGCGGTGGCCGTCCTCTCGCGACACCCCGGGATGGAGTTTAAGGCACTGAAGGGCTTGCGAGTCGGTCTGAGAATCATTCTGTAGAGCTGCAGCACCTAATAAAGGCGGCCTTGTGTTGAATAATCAACCAGGCCTTCAGCCAATCAAACACTAGTTTAAGTTATTCTTCCAATTCAACTTTGAGATAGTCAAATTACATGATGGTCAAATGGACAATTTTTCATATTTATATTCTACTGTACTGTGTAAAGACGTATACAAAGGCACCACTTGCTGGTGGGGGTTGGAAGTTGGAGTCCAAACTACATGATGCATGAATTAAGGAATCCAAATAAGACCATTTCAACACAGTCGCTTAAACTCCCTAAATGCTACTATAGGAGTCCAAACTCGCTTAAAAATAATCTTCCAACAAGCTGCATACTACTAGTTCAAACTCGGTGAGCACGCGCGTTGTTGCTCTCTCTTCCTCATGCTACAATAGGAGTAGAACATCACATTGGTGTTTCGGAGCTCTCTTCCTCATGCTACAATAGGAGTAGAACATCACATTGGTGTTTCGGAGCTAAACTGTGCACAGAACGACCAGCCATTGGGTTAGGTGGGTGTGGTGTCCTGACTGATGCGGAAGGTTTGAGGGTCGGCGTTGGAGATGCCCTAAGGCGCCAATTTGTTCAACTATCGAACCAAATTGTACATCCAGGACATGGAAACCACTTCCACGACTATGTCAGCATGTCAACTGGCATGCTTCTGAGACTTGGAACGAATAGTAGATGACAAGAGCGAAAGAGACATTTGTGACGAATGATGTGGACTGGACAGCAGTCGACAGAAGCAAGATCTTGGGCCCTTAACTTAGCGAAGATCCATGCAGACTTTTCCGCGCCATATGCGAGAAGAACGCGACGAAGTCCGGGGTGGCTGCACCCTAAGTCACTCTCATGATCCACAGGTTACAGTCAACGAAGATTTTAATTCTTCCTTATCTTCTGGCCGCCCCAGTCAGCAGAGCTCATTATGATCTTCCTCTCCCAAGAAAGTAAGGCATAATATATTTTGGAGCTCTATATATAGGTGCCTTAAGCATTGCGGCATGGCAACTCACGGAGCGCGTCGTCAATCCGGGAAGATGCAACCCGGCTGTCGCCGCCTGCTGCTTGCTCGGCTTCTCGCCCTCCTCGCGCTGCTGCTGCTAATCGTCGGTGTGCATGGCCGTATAGGAGGGGGCTGCGGTAGTCGTAAGTATGCCCTGCATTCGTTTTTTCTTTTAACTTCCCACGCGTGTGTCGTGTTGAGAATACGTCGTAGTATACGATACTCTCTTTTCAGATGGTCTGATATGTAGTACTACTTTGAATGTCGTCGCAGAGAACCCAAACGGCTGCACAGGTCTGCCCCCTCCAGAGTGTCCAGGCTGTGGATAGCAGCAGGTCTCACTCCGAAGCATATGCCCACGCCGATGGCATCTCAGGATGTTGTGTATCGTTCTACAATAGTTGATTTTGTTTCTGTATGGTATAAGAGAGATATGAAGGTCACAATCTTTTCCTTACTTACGGAATGTTAAGGAAAACAAGGATAGCTGAATATAAGACACAATTCATCGATATGAGCTTGCGTTGCAAATACTACCACTCCGTCCCATAATGTAAGACGTTTTTGCAAAGACTTTTTTTTACAGACTAACATAGCTTATAAAAACGTCTTACATTATGAGACGGAGGGAGTATAAGACATTTACAATGACTACTTGGGTGCCCGTGCTTTGCCATGAAACAACAAACAACAAACTTATATGTCGCTCATCATAATTGTTGGCCGCGGTCTCTGATCTAACCTTGTTGTCTCACCACCATCGCAATCAATCCCTTGTCTCTTGTCGTCTTCGACCAATGTCCTGGTCCGAGTAGCCCAACACAATAACCTCACTTTTGGCGAAATTAATCGTCAAACCTGACATCTCCTGGAAGCACATAAGAAGAAACTTCAGGTTTATAATATCCATAGAAGTTCCTTCCACTATAAGGATGGTGTCGTTCACATACTGCAAGTGCGTGACGCCACCTCCTGCAATCAAGTTAGGCACGACCTCTCATAGATGACCCTCCCTTTTAGCCGCATCCATAATAGCTGCCAGGCCATCGACCGTGAGGTTAAACAAGAAGGGGGAGCTTGGGTCACCCTGCCTCACTCCTCTAGAGGGCTTAAAAAAGGCACCTGTCTCCCCATTGATGTTTATGACCGTATGCCCACTCGTGACTAACTGCATGATCTTGGTGATCCAACGATCATCAAACCCCTTTCGCTGGAGGGAATCCCGAAGTCCCAACTAAGTGTGTCATAAGCTTTGTGGAAATCAAATCTGGAAGAGAACTGCCTTCTGGCAACTAGTCTTAATCTCATGAACTATCTCGTGTAGGGCCAGCACCCCATCATGGATCAGCCGGCCCGGGATGAAGGCCGTCTGATTTGGGTGGGTAATCCTTGCCACGATCAGGGTCGCCTTAATGGCGTATGCCTTGGCAAGGATGCGGAAGATCACGGTTATAACTGTGATAAGCCGGAATTGGCGGATGTCCGTTGCCCCCACCACCTTGGGGATCAACGAGACCACCCCATAGGTCAATCGGGAGATATCTAGCACTCCCCTATAAAAGTCCCAGAAAATAGCCATTACCACTCCTTTTATGACTTTCCAAAACTTTACGAAGAACCTAACCGGAAGCCCGCCCGGACCAGGCACCGAGTCAGGCTTCATGGAGTTAATTGCCACCTCCACCTCGGCTTCAGAGAACGGCTCCAGGGGCCTGGCGTTCTCCTCCTCTGAGACACACATCTCCAGTGGCCACACATCATCTCAGAGACTAATTCCCGGGCATGGCTGGGCGCTAAACAGATTCCTGTAGAATCCATCTATGGGGAACGGATCTTGGCCTTATCCCGGAGCATTCTCAGACCATCCCAAAGGATCCCGATCAGGGAGCGCCTGCGGTGTCGTTGGCGATGGCCTAGAAATATGTTGTATTCGAGTCACCATGGAGGGTCCAGTTGAGGCGGTCGCGAAGTCGGCAATAGATTTCCTTGTTTTGAAATAGCGACATGAGATCGTCTTCTAGTGTGTACCGTTCCATCCACTCTTCTGGGTCCGGCTCTACCGAGTTTGCTCTAGCGTCAATGGCCTGAATCGTGGTAAGCAGCACCGCCTTGCGGTTCATAAGGTCTCGGCCTAGGTTGTCACCCCATCCCCACATGAACCGCCTAGACAGCTTGGAACAGTGGTGCCAAGTGTCCAGCACGAATATGGATCTATGCGGGACATTTTGACGGCGTCGGCGAAACCTGGCTGCCGCAGCCAGAACACCTCGAGGTGGAACCGGGGCAGGGGCCGAGGGACGTCATCACCGAAGGCCAATAGGAGCAGTACATGGTCCGAGCCTACCCTTGTCACCGCCCACAGCGTAGCCAGAGGGAATTTCTACTCCCAATCCGCGGATACCAAAACCCGGTCCAACACGTTCATAACCGGGTTGGCTTGCTTATTGGTCCAGGTGAATCTAGCCCCGATCTGATCCAATTCCTGTAGGCCCATCGACTCGATGCAGTCGTTGAAATAGGACATAAGCGGGATATTGATCCCGAAGTTGTTTTTTTTATCTAAGGCCTCCTTAAGGAGATTGCAGACCCCTCCTACCACTACCGAAAGCATGGCCCGCTTCACCTTTGCGGCTTGCTCCGATTGGAAGGCACCTGCTCGACTATGATCAGCAGATCCGTAAACAATAATAGCTTCCCACTTGAAGTTATTTTTATGTTGGAGGAGCTCCATGCCCACAAAGAATTCACCGCGCTCCATGGAGCCTACCTCGAACGACTCATCCTTCACTCCTAGAAGGACGCCGCCCAAGTGCCCGGGAACCCCACTAGTGGGGAGCCAGTGCAACTGAAAGTGAAACTAATCCCTGGGTGGTTTTGGTAATTAATAACAATATATATGTCACTGAACTAATGCCTACTCAAAAATAGATTTCAAGAAAGTTCAGTGTTGGCATGGCAAGCACATGTGGATGCGGCGTTGGAGGTATGCCCTAAAGGCAATCATGTATGATGATATTTCCTATGCGTTTATGAATAAAGATAGTCATTGGACATTATCAATGATGTGTATCAATAAGTACGTGGCGAGGCAGGGGTTGCGGAGGAGATGCAGGAGGACTGCAGGCGAGGCAGGGAGGAGGCGCTTGGGGCCGACCATGGCAGGCGGTGCACGGAGCAGAGGCCGAGGCGCCATGGCAGGGGGAGCTCGCTCGCGTGAGAAGCGAAGGCAGGGAGGAAGGGAAAGGAGAGGTGGCAAGGGGCGACGGGGCCGAGGAGCTCGTCGACGGAGAGAGGGAGGTCCGGCAGATCTTCCACCGCGGCAAAGGTGCACATGAGGTGTTCGCTAAAATTCCAAAGAGAGAGAGAGATGAGGAGGAAGAAGGAGGTGATGCTGACGTGTGGTCCCCACCTGTCATAATGGTCAATTTAACGGTAAAAGGAGGGAAAGGAGAGGTGGCAAGGGGCGACGGGGCTGAGGAGCTCGCCGGCGAAGAGAGGGAGGTCCGGCAGATCTTCCACCGCGGCAAAGGTGCACATGAGGTGTTCGCTAAAATTCCAAAGAGAGAGAGAGAGAGAGAGATGAGGAGGAGGAAGGAGGTGATGCTGACGTGTGGTCCCCACCTGTCATAATGGTCAATTTAACGGTAAAAAATAAATGGTGTTGACTTTCCCGCCACGTCAGCCATGATAGACGGGCCCCGCATGTCATTAACATGTTTAAATCTTCTAAACTGGCCATTTTCCGAAAGTGGTAGTTTTTAGTCACGAGATTCTAATTTTTTGGTAGTTATCAGTCACTTTTTTGAAAGTGGTAGTTCTGTGGGACGCGAACCCAATTGTGGTAGCTTTTTGTCAAACACTCGGTCCAGGTCGAACATAATTTGGGCTTTAGGATCTGTGTGAGGCCCAAGTGTTGAGCCCATGACAGATGCCTATATATAGTGAAGGTGCGGCACACTCCTTGAGTTGATCGCTTTGGCGCCGTCACTAGGTTTTGCATGTGTTGCTAATAGCCACCTCCACTCGCTGCCGGTTGTGTGATCGGACCTAGCAGTCCACCGCACGACATTCCTCCTGCATGCGCGGATACCGTTAAAGGCGGTGCACTTGCGCCGCTCTGGCGAACCTGTTCGTGGGATCCGATCAGCTACGTGGGAGATCGACGAGGAGGAGACGACCCCGGAGACGCGCTGCCGTTGCACGACACTGCAAGTCTAGTAGTAACGATCTGTGATCCATCTCTGTTAGCATGTTTCTGGATGTTCTGCGGGTAGGAAAATTTTAATTGCAGTCGACGCACCCTACCGTAGAATCCAACATGTGGACCCTTTAAAATGCTATGAAAATATATTGACAAAAGCTCCAAGACTGTTCATTTTTGGTTAAGTAATCCAAGATCACATTGAGTTCATAGAAAAGCCAATTGTATTGAACATCGGCTCAGGCCTGAGGGAATCGCCACATCAAGGAAGTTGCTCCAAAGATCAATAATTTGAAGGTGAAAGCATGAAGACATAGTGCTTGGGATCGTGCCAGTGTGCTGAGGTTAAGGTAACGCAGCCTGTTTAGTTGCCCAAGTTCAGGTGGTATTTGACCAGTAAGTTGATTGTTGGGGATGTGGATTCTTGTGAGAAAAGTGAGGTTGCCAATGCAAGAAGGTACCTGACCATCGAGATTAAGTGACTCAAGTCCAGTGCAACGGCACAAGACTTATGTCTCCTGCTGCAAGTAACGCCAGACCAAGTGCAGAATTGCTGTGAATCATTTTTCCACGAGGCTAGGAGTCCGGCAGAGCTGGTGAGATGGAGTTTAAGGCAGCGGAGAGCATGGAGGTCGGTGTTAGAAACATTTTGGAGTGCCGTGGCACCTGATGAAGACTCGAGGAATATCACAAGGGAGGCGAGGACAAGGACCAGAGGACTTGAGAAAGTGAGTGTACCCACCGGAGGCATGCTTGGACAGTTTTGGAGAGGACAACTGTGGTTCCCAGGAAACAAGAATGCAAGGGAGGATTCACTGGTGCGCTGTAGTGCTAGTCCTCCTCCCACGACAGTTTGTCGGACCAGCACAACAGCGAATCCATGGATGACGAGCTCCGTCACAGATGCAACAGGATGATATGTTGCAGGGGAGGCAAAATGGAGAAGGGGAGGGTTGTGAGTTGTGACGCATGTTCGTTAATTTGGGCTTCCTCTGGTGCATTTATATAATTATACAAAGTAGATAGGTTGCTCTTGCTCGGTACGAAGAGCTTGGAAGGAAAAGGGAAGAACCGGCCTTCAGCCAATCAAGCATTAGTTTAGATTATTCTTCCAATACCACTTTGAGATCAGTCAATTTACCCCCATCAAAAGAAAAAGATAGTCAAATGTACTATGCATATTCTGCTTCCACTTCATAAAGACATAAACAAAGGCACCACTTCAATTGCAGCCAATCAAGCATCAGCATGTAGATCCCTAGTGCCTTTGCTTGTTGGCATGCATAATACTGCAGAAAATGTAGGGCCTCTTTGATTCTTAAGATTCTTGAAACCAATGAATATGGAAAAGCATACTCCCTCAGTAACATAATACTGCAGAGGTAGTACAAGATTAAAGTCGCATGCCTTGAATCCTACTAGATGAATTTGAAGAGACTGGCTTGTTCAAAGGAAGACCGAGCCTTGAACTGGGCAGTTTCCTTGTGCATGCATCCTTCCCACCCACTTCCACCAATGTCAAGATGACAACTGGTACCTACCATGGCATGCTTCTGAGACTTGGAACGAATAGATGACACAGGCCAAGAGACATTTGGCGAAACACGCTCGCGTATCATCGACGAACGATGTGGACTGGGGTACTGGACAATAATCAACTTAAGTTAAGTCCTAGCTTAGCCACAAGTCATGCAGACTTTTCCGCACCATGTGCGAGAAGAACTGAGAAAGTCTCATCTTCGGCAGGTTCCAGTCAACACAGGCCTTTTTCTTTTCTTTTCTTTTATCTTAACAGCCCCAGTCAAGGAAGAAATGCATAATTTTGGATCGGTATATATAGGTGCTGAAGCTTGGCGGAATGGCAATCGTTCCCTTTCTGTGTATAGGTTTGCGGGACTGCCGCGCACGGGAAGATGCTGCCACCCAACTGTCGCCGCCTCCTTGCTCGGCTTCTTGCCATCCTCATGTTACTGCTGTTAATCGTCGGTGGCCATGCAGGTCGTGGTGGAAGGTTTGGTCCACCTGCACACTGCGATACTCGTCGTAAGTACCCATGCATGTTTCGTTTTTCTTCAAGTTCCCATGCATGTGTTCATACTTCAGTCTAGAATACGTGCCGAGTGTACTCTGTTTCCAAATGGCCTGATATGTACTTTGAAAATCATCGCAGAGAACCCAGGCGGCTGCCCTCGTTTGCCGCCTCCGAACTGTGCAGGCTGTGGATAGCAGCGGGTCTCATTCCCGAAGCATATGTCCTCGACGACGGTCTTTTAGCATGTCTTGTACTCCCTCACTTGCCAAATATTTGTCTTTCTACACATTTTAAATGGACTACAACATACAGATGTTTGTAGTCATATTTTAAAGTATAGATTCATTCATTTTGCTTCGTATGTAATCATTTGTTGAAATCTTTAAAATGACAAATATTTAGAAACGGGTGAGTATTATATTTCTCGTGTTATAAGAGATATTTATCAAGGCCACAATCATTTACTTACAACATGTTAAGGAAAGCAAGCATAGCTGAATATATAAGACTGGTGACGGGCTTCCGGCTTCCGGCTTCCGGCTTCGAGGATGTTTCCCCTTCGAGCATCCTATGCGGCGCAACCCTGGAATATTTCCCCTTCATCGCTTGCCTACAAAATCGGAGCTGCCAGCTACTGGCGCTTGTGGTCGGCTGTTTGGCATAGGCCGGCGTGTGTTCCGGGCTGCTGTTTCGGTGGTGACCTCGTGGATGGTACGATGAGGTGAAGTCGGAGCCACTTGCTTGGGGAGAAGATTTTTTCCGAAAAGAATGATGACCCCGGCCTCTGCATCAAGACGATGCATGCAACCATTTTGGTAATTATTTATCAAGACCTCACAAAGTAATACATCAATAAGTTTGAAGCCATCATCTCAGCAACACTTGTCGCTACTCTTATCGACTTGGTGAAGGGGTGTAGATTGTCTGAGCCGCATACCCAAACCTCACACCAAAACCTAATATCTAAAGCCGGAGGGCCCAACCAAGCCACGTTGCCGGGTTGGGGCACACACCGGTCCGGCGCACTCTCAGTGGTCACCGCACACGCACGCTGCAGAGGCAGCCGTCACCGTCTTCCACCGACCCATCTTCAGAACAGGTACTGACGCATCGACCTTGCCAGGCCTAACTGCCGTCGACGTCACCACGATGCCAGACACCACCACCATCCTGGGCTCGTCCATCAACACACGTCCTTAGCCCAGACCACGATGCATCATATCGCCGAGACCTGTCGTCGATGACGCGGTAAAAACCATTCCGCTCTGCCACCTGTCCACTCGAGTCAGTACCTGCTCCAAAACGTTGCCTTCAACATGGAGTGCGGCGCCAGACGTCGCCATCGCCCGATCCGGGAGTACAGATCTGGGGTTTCCCCAGAGCAGACCGAAAGGAGCGACGCGAGTTGCTATGATGATGCCTTCGACAAGGAACGGCGCCAAAAGACGCCACCATCGTCCGCTATGACCGTGTTCGAGGCTCGGTCATCATCGGTAGTCTTGCCGCTCCAAACTCGCCACCAGACATATCTGAAAAACAAATTCGCCACCGCCTCCTGGCTGGCCACCACCAACATGGAAGCGCGCAGCAGGAGGCGACCACCGCCGCCGCACCGCTAGACAGGCTGAGCCCCAACCTGGATGCCCGACCTAGGGCCATAGATCGGCGAAGGATCCCCAGATCTAAGCCGCCGAGCAGGGGACCGCCGAGGCCACACCGCCGCCACGCGCCAAGCGCCTGCAGCGTTAGGCCCTCCGGAGCATCGTGCTTGGTCCAACCCGTGGCGGTGGCCGCCGCCATCCGCAGCTCCTCTGTCGCGCCGAGCGCCTGCACGCCCACGCCACCACAGATGAAACCAAGTGCCCCGCCGCCACCTTCCTTGGGGCCAGCCTGGCCTTTGCCAGGGAGACCCCTTCGGCGGCGGCGAGACCAGGTGGGGAGGGGAAGGAGTCGCGGCGGCTAGGGTTTTTTCTCCTTGATCCGCCAGGGAGATGACGCGGGGTCAGGGAGGAGTCGCTAGCCTTCCTGACGACTCGTAATTCTATGCTTGGGGAGAAGTGATGACGATGACTCTTGTGGACTGCCTTGGCGATGGTCTTCCTCTTGACAATGTGTGTGTGTTGGTAGCCAGGCCGGCGGGTTCCCTATGAGTGGGGCGTGTTGTTACGGTTTTCTCCTGGTTTTTCGTTAATTAACCGGACAATTCTCTTCTTCTTAATCAGTAATAAATTGAACCCTAAGGGTTCCGATTTCAAAATAAAAATAACACACGGTTCATCCGATGGACTTGCAACTGCAATGTTTTTCAGCGGAACAGGCAAACACTGAAAACAACGGGATCCTTATTTATGATCTCAAAGGTGGCTGTGTGATTGTAGGATGCAACCGTAGAAATAGATGCTCCAGCAACGAGTCTCTTCCACTAGGCTGTAGCCTACTACTCTGCTGTTGCGATAACGCGGTGCCAAATTATTACTCCCTCTATTCATAGATATAAGAAGTTTTGGATATTTCAACACGAATTATATATATACTAAAACGAATGAATAATAAACACACTAAAACTTGTCTATATACATTCAATTCAGAAAAAATATTAAAACATCTTATATTCATGAACGGAGGGAGTATATACCAATTATCAGGTAGTATTATTCGTCATTTAACCCCTGTTGCGGCATCTGAGCATCTCAAAGCATAGGTGATTTGGTGTTTGAGACCTGAAATATGTTATGCCATGTGACATGTGATCTTTCGCACGCAAACCTAGGAAATACAGAATTGACGCGATACGGCCACGACGGCCATTCACGAATCAATTCAACTAAAAAACCTGAAAAAATGACTGGCACAAATAAAACTTCGCCAACACCCCCGCATGGTCCGTCCTATACATGACGGTTAGGGTTTACTCCTGACGATCCCGAGGCGATTTCGCCCGCGGTTCCCAAACTACCCGCCGCTCGGGCTACCCGTCACAGCTCGCACTCCCACTCTTTCCCACGTCAAACCAATCCACAAAAAACCTTCCGGGTGTGGCTAGGGCACCGGGTCATAAAACATCAATTTCCTAGAGCGGGATTCTCGGATCTGAGGCAGTCATGGAGGGGGTGGAAGGCATGTTCAAGAGAATGAATCTGTCGGAGACTGAGAAGAAGGGGGTGAAAGTCGGATTGAGAAAGTCAATATAGAAGAACGGGGGTGTGGTGCAAAGGCAATGGGGAATCTCGTCTCAGACAGGAAAGGGTTTGCAGTGGGAATGGAGGTGGCTTTGGCTAGGGCATGTTGTCCGAGGAATAGGTTGGAGGTGAAGAAGATGGAAGGGAATAGATTTTTGTTTGTGTTCCAATGGGAGGCGGGGAAGAGGAAGGTGGTGGAGAATGGTTCTTGGACGTTCTTAAGGAGCTTCTGATAATGGAGGATTTCGGCCCGACAAAAACCCTGGATGACTACAAGTTCGAGAAGGTGTACATTTGGATTCACATCTTTAAATCCCTTTGCGTATGATGTGCATGGAGCTCGCTGAAGACATGGGAGAGCAGATCGGGGACCTGGTGGAGGTTGATACCGATGAGGATGGCACCACGCTGGCACAATGCTTGTGTCACTACTGCAGGATGCTGTTAACGCGACACTACGATCAGAGACCCTTTGAAGAAACTGTGTGCGATGCAATAATCGCAAACGATGGTGTAAAAGAACCGTCAAAAAAGGTGCAAAACGTTTGCGATGGCGGAGCGATCAAACACAGTTCAGATTTTAGTTGCGTGTGCGATCCAGGGCATACGATTCAGTCCAATGAACTGTTTGCGATGAGGCGGAACAAAAGAAACGGGCAGCCTGATGAAGGCGTGTGCGATGTAGAGCATACGGTTCACTCGGATGAACTGTTTGTAATAAGGCAACACAAAGGAAACGGTTAGCCAGATCAAGGTGTGTGATTGAGGGCATACACTTCAGAAGGATTAACTGTTTGCGATTAGGCAACATAACAGAAACCGGTCAGCGAGATCAAAGTGTCTGCGATTGATGGCATACACTTTACATGGGTGAACTGTTTGCAATTAGCCACAACAACTAAAACAGTTAGATAGATCAATGTGTGTGCGCTAGACGGGCATACACATCTATTATATAAAAAGTATTTGACGGGTTAACCAATAAAAAGAGAAATAAGCTAGAAATTACCACAATAATTAGAATGGCTCCGGTTTGTAAGAAGATTGTACCAAAACTTGATCCAAATTGGACTAGTTTTTTATCACAACATGTTGGTGCTATGACATAACACCATGCCAAGTTTCATGATTTTGAGGCGACTTTTGGATTTACAGTAATTTTAAAACCAGGTCTCTCAATGTTTACTGTCGAGTCGGCACCGCCCTGGATAGGCTTTTTCCTCGTGGGTCCCAAATGATAAATCCAAATATGTGACTACCATGCAGCTTTTCTTATTAAGAATTACATCCCTTGGTGTGCAAGCTGAAAATAAGTTTGTGGGTGCTGGTGGGCACTAAAAACTTGTGGTTCTGTAATGAACAAAGATCTCAAGGATCCCGCGAGAGTGATGTTCTTTGCCTATGTTGTGAATGCTTATAATATTTATGTCTTAATTAAAGAAATGGCAATCCATTGGCCAAGTATGAAAGAAAATATGGGTCAAAGCCAAGTTGAAAAGGGCAACAATATCTAATTCCAGCTAACAAACAATACAAAAGCACGAGGATTAATTGCTCATCAGGTTTAGACAAAATCTAGATTGAACAGGACAA
This sequence comes from Triticum aestivum, assembly GCF_018294505.1. Classification (NCBI taxonomy): domain Eukaryota; kingdom Viridiplantae; phylum Streptophyta; class Magnoliopsida; order Poales; family Poaceae; genus Triticum; species Triticum aestivum. The sequence continues at coordinate 462,271,838 of NC_057814.1, read as the reverse complement.
TGACATCTAACTCAACCAAAGTTTTTGGCAGTCACAATCAAATGGATCGGTCTGATCCATAAAATCAAGATCAACGGCCAGAAATTCTACTGGTCCATGATGACAAGTTGTTGTAAATAGAAGCCGAGCACGATCAGAAGCCCTTAGGTCCACATGAAACTTCTTTTTATGTTGTTCAACACCTGCAGCCGTAAGAAATTTCTTGTTGAAAAACTTAATCCTCACGAACTATAGTGCCCTCGCATTCGACATGAAGAATGTGACAAAGCTAGTGTTTGCATTGTTGGATGCATATCCTTCCAGTGTTACTGTCTTCAAACGAATGTCGTGAGATCTGAGAAAATCCCGGTGCTTCTTGAACCATCTATTGGTTATACCTTTTTTCCATGTGTTAGTGCCTAAATAGAGATGAAGATTGAAAACAGTTAATGTCTAAAAAAGATTATGTTGAAAGAGTGATAGCTGAACGATTAATTATAGTACATTATATATGGGCTTCCAATGTGCGTGAAATTATCACGTTCATATATAAATTCTCCAGACATGGAAAGCATTGCAGCAAGGCAATAATGATGTTGAGATCAAAACACCACATAGTGATATATAAGGTCTTGATAGAATCCACCACCACCGATAGGATGGACAAGCGCTTCATTGAGCATAGAACATAATATTAGCACTGAAAGTGTACTCCAAGATGATACTTAACTTATGCGCACAAATGAAAAATGCAAATTACAAAAGTGTACGTGAATAATATACAATACCTCAATAGGTGTGGAGGCAAACACCATGTCGGACCATTCAAACGGGTCACTAATTGCAACCAAGGTCTCCAGTTTAGGCGCAGAGACCACAGTTATTTGTGAAAGTTTATAACAACAATTAAGGAGCAACCTTTGAAGTGAAGGGGCGTCTTCGATGATGAGCTCCTGTCCTTCAAAATGAATTCCAATGCTTACAAGGTGAGACGACTTTATTTTGAGACAAGGGATATGGATTCTATTCCAAAAATAAGCACCAAACGCTGCAGTGCAGGGCAGCTAGAGTGGATGATGCTGTGAAGTGAGGCCACCGACAGATCAACCAACACAAGCGGAACTTTTTTCAGCACTGGCAGTCGAAGCATTTGTACCAGATAGTCTGCTAGATGGCACCGGGTCAAGGTGACTGTGTGGAGAGAGAGGAGGAAAACCATGAGATGGGCATCGGTGGTGAGGGCACAGATGCAACTCTTGGTGGAAACCTATCGCTGTAATGGTAGAACTCAAGCTGCTGGAGTTTATCGAATTGACGGGATGTCAGGCAGGCGGCCACTGTGCAGGGTATGTCTAGCAGGTAGCATGCCGGGATGCAGATGCGTTGAACGGAGCCCCCGTGGGAGGAGATGATGGCTCCGGGGAGTTCAGAATCATCATCGACAGATAGCGACCGTCGAGATTAAGAGGCGCGGTGCGCCACAGAGCGCGCCACCGAGATGCGAGGACTTGTGTGCGGCAGCCATCCTTGGTGGAAAGAAGGGAGATGATCTCCCCAAGGATTCCGTCCGGGAGATCGCTGATGCGGTCCGCCGGAGATTCTACTGGTTCCTCAGGTCCAGGGGGCGCTTCTGGCCGCACAGCCGGGTCGAAGATCTACATCCGGCGGCGGTCACTACAAAAAAAAGACACATCCGTGACATTTTGGGCCGAACGAAATTTTTTTCTGTCATACTTATGACACTTCTATGACGATAATTGTGAAAAATCCCGGTATCATCATAGATGTGGTGGGCTCCTACTTCTGTGACAAAAATCATGACAGAAAATGGGCTTTTCGTCCTGGGCGGGCCGGGGATGCAGCTGCATGACATTCTTTGGGCCGTCCATGACAGAAAAACCGTGGTAGAAGCGAGGGCGAGGAAAATATCGGGGTGTTCCCGGTTACGGTAGGTGGTCGGGGCCGAGCGATGCACGGAGGTTTGCGCGTTTTTGTCGTACACGCACGCGCGTGGGTGCGAGGCGTTGGGCTCTAACTGAACCCGAGCGAGGCGTTCGCCTACTGAACCTGAGCAATTGCACTGCAGGCTACGCGTTACTGAACCCGATCGAGCGATTCCTTCGCTACTGCTGCTAACTGAAGCCGATCAATGCTGCCTCTGGATGAACAGTGAGCGTTGCTGGGGGGGGGGGTTGGATGAACAGTTCCCGGTGGGGGTGGATGAACAGGACCCGTGGTGTTGCCTCTGGATGAACAGGACCCCGATCGATCGAGCCGGTTGGGGCTGGATGAACAGGACCCCATGGAGGGCTGGATGAACAGGACCACCCCGTGGAGGGCTGGATGAACAGTAGACGGTGGAGGGCTGGATGGACAGTAGCCCGTGGAGGGGTGGTTGAACAGGAGCCCGTGGAGAGGGCTGTTGAACAGTAGCCGGTGGAGTAGCGCGCGGTGGAGGCTGGATGAACAGGAGCCCGTGGATGAACAGTCGCAGGTGGAGGCTGGAGGAGGTCGACGGTGGATGAACAATAGCCCGTGGAGGCTGGAGGGGGTCGACGGTGGAGATGAACAGTATCCCGTGGAGTCCCGTTTTGCGGTACGCCACACCCCTCCCGATGAACAGGACCCCCGTTTCAACCGTAGCGCTCCAACACAAGTCCGTTTCCTCCGTTTTGCGGTACGCCACACCCCTCCCGATCAACAGGACCCCCGTTTCGACCGTAGGAGGTCCGTTTCCTCCGTTTTGCAGTACGCCAGACCCCTCCCGATGAACAGGATCCCGTTTCGAACGTGGCCGGTCGAACACAAGGCCGTTTCCTCCGTTCTGCGGTACGCCAGGCCTCGTTTCCATCGGCTGTTCCGTCCAAGCCCTCCCGATGAACACGACGACGCATTCCGTTCCGACCCAGCCGGTTGGCTCCCCATGAACACGACGACGACGCAGTTTCTCCGTTCCGACCCAGCCATGTACACGAGCCCTGGCCGTACGTATGCGCGAGTAGGCGTTCGAGACCCAGCCCGTATGTACGTACGTGGCCGTATTTTCTTTCTTGCACACTGCCGCTGTACGTACGTGTACATGCTACGTGCGCGCCTCTACTACGACACGTGCGCGCCTCTACATCGACCAGTATGTACGTACACGTTCGCGACCAGAATGACAACGCTACGTACGCTTCGACCAGGTGGGTCCCGACTGTCAGGTACTTCCTTCCGTGCGAAGATGTAGCTAGTGGGTCCCAGCAGTCAGGGGGCGAATCGTTTTTTTGCCCGGACGCACTTCCTTGCGTGCGAAGATGTAGCTGGTGGGTCCCAGCAGTCAGGGGGAAACGTTTTTTTCGCGAAATACGGTGGCCCGTCCGGTGGGTCCCTGCTGTCAGGTGGAGGAATAATTATTTTGCGCGTAATAAGGAGGCACTTCCTTGCGGCCGCCGTGGACCCAGCTGTCAGCCTCTCCACGTACAGTACTCTTCCGATGGGAGTCGTTCCTTGACCATGTTGACCACGCTGCGCCGAGAGCACCAGGGCGGTGGACGACGGCGAGGCCTAGGAAGGGGACGACGCGGAGCCGGGGAAGACGCGGCAGTGGATGCCCACGCGGAGAGGAGTACGAGGGTTCACTGGTTCGGCTGCGGTGTGAGGCTGCCGTCGCTGCAGAATAATAAGGGGTGTGGGTGAGTAGAGGGATGCCCTGGCCAGCGGTGGGAGTAGTAGGGGCGGTGAGGCCTGCGCGGCAGCACAGCCGGCCACGGGAGGCAGGAGCAGGCGGCACGACCGGCGCTGCTTTGGGCGGCTGGAGCAAGAAGACCAGAGGTTGAAGAAGCACGACGGCCGTTGGATGGACATCGTACGGTCACTGCAGCTAGAATCGTTTATATTGACTAAGTTGACAAAGCCCTTGGTACGCGTCAACTTAGTAGGCCCACAGGTCAGCTTCCGAAACGGTGCGCCCCAGATGTCAGGGGGGAATCTCTTTTTGGGCGGGTGAAGCTAGAATATCCGAGATTGAATAAGAAGCACGGCATCCGTTGGATGGACATCCAACGGCCACTGCTGCTAGAACCGTGTGTTGACTATAAGTTGACAAAGCCTTGCATACGCGTCAACTCTCTTTTTTTGAGGGGACGCGTCAACTTAGTAAGGCCACAAGTGTGTGGCAGAGAACTTATAGCCCATTTGAGATTTGTAAGAATGTGCAGCCAATTTTTGAATTCTAATGGAATTTACTACAGCCCATTTACAGTTTGTTAAAAGTACAGCCCATTTCAACCAACCGTTCAAAACAGAATTCAATAAAATTTCCCACATTTTGATGGGATCCGAAATATTTTTATCCCGAAATTTCTAGTCAGATTAAATACAATTTCAATATAAATTTATATTACGTAAAAATCCAACGAAACATTGCGCTCGCAACAATTAATGAAATTAAAATTTTCAATATCCAAAAATAATATTTTATAAAGTAATTACGTGTTTGGTGCATTTTTTATAGTTACTGCCCAGTTTTTATAATTACATCCCATTTATTATTTCTTAAAGCCCATTTTCTTGTTAAGCCTAATGCATCCCTCCTAGGAAAGATTTGCAGCCCAGCGGGGCGGAGAATAACAACTTGACCTTGCCTGGGTATTCCTAAAAAAAGTATAGCTGGACTAGCCATTTTCAGCTTGAAAAAATTAATATCTGGGCTGGATATCTGGCCTGGGCTAGACGGGCCACAGCCCGCCCAGTTAATACCTGCAGCGATGTTTTCGTTGTTGTTCAGAGGAGAAAAATTAATATCTGGGCTAAACATCGCTCAAGAAAAACTCTGCAGTGCTCACACCTCAAAAACACAAATACTGCTCGAGCTGCTTGGTCCCAGCTGTCGGCCGCTTCTTGTGCAATTCTCTCGTTTATTAACTACATAGGTTGACAATGGTGTGGGACCGTGATGTCAGGAAACCAGGAGGAAGCAAAAAAATTATAGTTTTATATACTAATAAGGAGGCACTTGCGTACGTGCGGCTATGGCCCTGGTGGGCCCCCACTGTCATCCTCTCCAAGTAAAGTCATCTCCTCATCCTCATGTCCGTTGACCATGTTGACAACGCGAGACGGCGGCGCCACGGCGAGCGCAACAACTCGAAGGACGACGGAGAGGGCCTCGCGGGCCCTACGGATGGTCTGATACAGCGCCCGCTGCTCATTCGGGAAGCCAGGATCATAGGGCCACATGTCCGCGACGGCATTGTCGTTCGCTTGTTCACCGGTGCTCGTTGAGGAGACGGAGGTTGCAGCACAGGTCCTCCTGCGCTGGTAGCTCTTCCGCCATTAGGGCGTCGAAGTGCGGCCGCACCTGCTCTATGGTGAACACGGCATGAACCGGCTTGGACAGTGGCGCCGGCTCCTGGTCGGAAGCTACGTCCATCGTCTGATTGTCGTCGCTCAGCTCGGCGAGCTAGCTGGCGAGCCAGCATGTCCGGCTGCTGGACCGACCCGCTGCCAAGCACGAGTCTGACTGCCCTGGCCCACCCAGACCGCCTCCCTCGCCCGCGCGCGCTTTCCGCCCGAAATGGTCAGCGCCGCTCGCCCTACTTCCCGGTGCAGGCGATTGCTCCGCCTTCAAACGACACAAGTGCCGTCCGTCCGCCCTTCTGCCGCCCACATTAATGATACGCGGTTGCCGAGGGGGCTACTCCGGTGCCACACGTCCGTCCCTCCGCCGCCCACCATTGCTATATAAACTGCTGCGCCGGCCATAGCCGCAGTCATCCGCATCCGTTCCCTTTCTCCTGTCCACACCACTACTGCCCACCATGGCTTCCTCGCGCTCCAGCGCTCTTCGGGACGGGCGGACGACGGACCACAAGGAGATGGCAGCCATTGCTGCCGACTGGCTGGCCGGCAGGCAGCCGGAGGACGACGACGTCCCAATGGAGAACATGGTAGTCGACGATCCGGCGCCAACCCCCTCCTCCGCGCCATCCTCGCCGGTGCATTGCACCATGACCATCGGCGAGGCCCGTGCCCAATATATGGACACGGTGAGGCAGAAGCGTGAGGAGCAGTTCCGGGAGGCGCAGGCCGACGCCGCCTACAACCACCATCTCCTCCAGGAGCACCTGCAGGCAGAGGAGCAGATCGCCGCGGAGCGGGCGGAGCAGGAGGCGCTGCTCGACTCGTACCGCTCCGCCCGCGAGGGCCGCCTCGAGCGCTGGCGGTACCGCATGCGGGTGGCGGAGGCTGCGGCCGCCTACAAAGAGGGCGATGAAGCGGGCGAGGCGCTGTTTGGCGAGACCGAGGACGAGGCAGAGGACAATGCCGGCTCCGACGAGTCCCCGCTCCGCTGGCGTCGACGAGGCCCTGCTCCGCCGAGGCCCCGCGGCGCCAACAACGAGGCAGAGGACACCGCCGGCTCCGCCGAGGCCCCACCCTGCCGGCAACGAGGGGGAGGATTTCCCCCGCTCCGCCGAGGCGCCGCCCGCCGGCAACGAGACAGAGGACATCGCCGGCTCCGCCGAGGCCCCGCCCCGCTGCCAGCGAGGCCGCGCCACACAGAAAACGAGGAAGAGGAACACGGTAGGTCGCCGCCGCTCGGGTCCAAGTAAGGCCACCGCTGCTACCCTCCGGTTGAAGCCAAGCTAGGCGGGTTGACCACTGACGGCCGGTTAGCTTCTTGGCGGCGACGTGGAGTCGGAGAGCTATGTTGGAGAAGGACGCTGCTTCTACTTAACTGCTGGTGCAGTTGGCTGACTGACACGTGGGCCCAACAGGCATCTGGGCCACATGTCAGTTACGCAACTGCACCTGCAGTTAAGTCACTGAAGCTTCTGTTCGGCTCAGCCGGACACAGGTGGGTAGCTTCGGTTAATTAATTATACCTCCAGCGCACCCCTTTTTAGTTGAAGAATGTATGAAATGTAATGAAATCCGGCATGTTTATATGAAATCCGACCGTGTATGAATGAATTTATTTCGATTAGTTCGAATTCTTGTATCACTGGCATTGGATGAACATGCAAAACAATACGTACTAGCATTATTCCCAGGGTGATCACCTCGTTTGCAGCAGTTTCACATGTACTCCCTCCGGTCCTTTCTAGTCTGCATACAAGTTTTGTCTGCAGTCAAAGTATCTCTACTTTGACCAATCTTATAGAAAAAAGTATGCACTTTCACAATGTGCGAAGTAAAAAGGAACAGAAGGAGTACAAAGAGTTTGAGCAGCTTTTTAGCGTTCCTGTACATTGCAATCAAACACACAGGCCTGGCAATTCATAGAGAACATTCAAAACAATCGATGATTATGCATCTCAGCGATTCACATGTCAGAGCCAATATTTACTTCACAACTAAAGAATAAAGAAAAAATGGATCGACGCTGCTGACAGCAAAGGGCGTCCCATTCGAAAATATCAAACGCATGTCTTCTTGCTAAAATCAATGAGCAAAATTTGACAAGGTTGTCCCATTCCAAAATATCAAATGCCTACGATTGTGGAATGGGCAGGGTTTGCCATCAGTTCGGACATTGACATGGCACCTCGTGCTAAATAAACCAGCTGTTCTTTTTGTGCAGTTCCACCAAAATCAACCAAATTCGCGCGTAGCTTGTATGATTTCGCCCTTATATGTTGCAACGCCTTGAACTTATCGGCACCTCCTTTCTTGTGGTGGAAATGAATGATTCGATGTATTCATGAACATTTTGTGCAGTTCCCATTGAAATCAAGCTGAGCACCCCTGTTTGCACAAATACAAAAAAAGTGATTAGTATAAAGCAAACTGTACTATGAATTGACAGTTTAAACAGGCACCTACATGGTCCATGTAGAGCACACTTTTAGAAAAATGGAACTCACCGGAAAGAATCCTAGAACAACATTGTACTCGCGTATCATAGCAAGAAAATGGAGATTTGTCAGTCCTTCTGAGCTGAAGTTAGTTTGGTCTTGTGGGGAGTAATGTAACCATCCTTCAACTGCTCCTTCTGATGAGAAGATAGACATGGCTTCTTCATCCTGGCATAATCGGAACTAGTCACTTCACGTACTCCATATTCTTCTTCAGAGGAGGATGATCCTGTTGTGCAAAGACAAGAGGACAACTAAATGCTAGCATCCCTGTTTGCTCGAAAAAAGGAAAGGAAATATTTAAAACAGCACAGATGAAGCACTTCTCAAGGACAATACCACTTTTTCATGACAGTATCTAAACAGTAGCACAACACCAATAGAGATGACAAAGCTCAATCATATGGATGAAATCAGTGGGCGAGTACCAACCTTTGTCAGGAGGCTTATTGTGTAGAGCATACAGATGAAGCACTTCTCCGGAACCATCTGTTGCTATCTACTGTGGTGGCCATGCTTACTATATACTCCTCGATTAGTTTAATGTTTCCAACATCTTCTTGTGCAGTTCCACTAAAATATATGGTATCTTCAAAGAAGATCCCTGTTTGCACAAGTAGAGATAATTACGTATTACATTAAGAGTGGCATCAAATCAGTGGCAAAACAATTGCTCGTTCCAGCCATAGCAATAAATTAAGATGCAAAACTATATCATTACTTGTGTCATCACAGTTCCAGTGCTTCATTACAGCACCGGGAGTTGATTTTTGTTTTTCTTCCGCTTGTTCTTCCCCTTCATCACTTGGTTCAATAACAGACAAGCTTCGCCTTCAATGTAAGATTTGGCATGTCAATTAGGTTGCACAAGTATAGCACTAAACAATGACATTAATTTTCTGATGAAAGTGGCAAAATACAGGCCAACAGTTGTGAAATATCCTTATCTTACCTCAATGGGATATTACGGTGCACATACAGATTGGAAGTCTTGTCTCCATTTGTGCAGTTCACTAAAATCAAGCAACATTACCGTACAAGTAGCACAACATATGAAAGCACACTGCAGAATCATGTGAAAGAAGGCTAGTACTGACCTCTCATGACGCGGAATTCAAACAACTCACAAGAAGAAGATCTGAACCAAATTTGCCAACACGGATAGGAAGTAAGATCTCCTCTTGTGCAGTTCCACTAAGATCAAGCAATCAAGCAACGTTGTCGGTGTGACATTTTGGTTGAACTGCACAAAACACTCTTAAAACAAAAGTGTTTTGTGCAGTGCAACAAAAGGTCACAATGGCAACGAGGTGAAGTAGATAACCCTGTTTACACAGAGGTGCAAAGGAAACAACTAGTGGTCAATAACGGTGGATGACACAGAAGCCAACAAAAAGAAGCATCTACCTTATCTAAATGGGAAAGAAAGCAAGACAGTAGCATTTCTCAAACGGTGGCATTGATTTATATTAACAGAGAGATTATATTAACAATAAAATTCGTTAAACATGTAATTTGCTTTTAACTGTGGCATTGCATCAATTTTCCAGCGGCATTATTAGAGGGTGTTTGTTTACAGGGACATTTTGGTGGAGGGACTAAAAAAACTCCGTGTCAGTCCCATCTAAACCAAACAGGAGGGACTTTTAGGGACTAAAAGTGGGCATTTGGGACTAAAGAAAGAAGACCCCGAGGGAGAGTCTTTTTGGGACTTTTTCCAACAGTTGCCCCTGCCACGCATCGCACCTTGTCTCTATTAGTTCATTACTAGGGGTAACATGGTCTTTTAGCATGTCATTTAATAACCTCTAGTCCATGTTTAGTCCCTGGAACCAAGCAGGTAGGGACTAGGGAGTTTTTAACCAAACAGGGCCTTAGATTAACAACAGCTAAAGAGTTGCACGGGACAGTGGACGCACCAGCACCATGTGCATCTACCGATGTACTGGGGTGATGCACAGTCTGTTGCAACAAAGAACAAACAACCAAGGAGCATATTTGTGTTGGTCCCAGTTTTGTTATCTTTAGACACCTTTCCCTATGTGAGCGCAACAAATCTAGTCCTGCTCAAACTCTACAGCCTTGTCCCCCAAAACAAAAGATCAGTTCGTTACAGATGTGCGTACTGCGTTTGTCATTGTTTTCCCTTTTCGACCAACGTAGGTGCTGGATAGCCAGTCTGTACTAGTACTTTCCCCACTTCCTTTCCTCTTTGAACCACATCCTAGATTTATGCTATACAACTTTCCCCACTACTTTCCCCCATTCCTTTCCTCTTTGAACCACGTCTTAGATTCATGCGATACAACTTTCCCCACTACTTTCCCCCTTCCTTTCCTTTTTGAACCACGTCCTAGATTCATGCTATACAACTTTTCCCACTACTTTCCCCCATTCCTTTCCTCTTTGAACCACGTCCTAGATTCATGGTATACAACTTTCCCCACTACTTTCCTGTTTGATCCAACACCTAGATTCGAGTGCAGAAGCGAAAAAAGCCCACATGCAGCTAGAGCAATGCATGTGGAATAAGTAAATTATACCTTAAGGTTCTTGGGGTGTGGTTCGGTGGGCGACCGGAGGCCGTTCGACCCACACTATGTACGGCGGCGAAGAAGAAGGGGTCGGAGGCCCTCCCGCGCCGCCGCTGGGTGAAAGTGAACAGCTGCGCCGGTAGTGGATTCCCTCCCTCGCCGACGGCGACAGCGTTAAGCCTCCTTCCCTTTCCGACGGACGGATCCTGCCGGCTCTTTGACCGGCAGTGAGGGGGGAGAGAGAGGCCAACGAAGTCTTGTTTAGATCTGGAGAGGGTGAGAGAGTGTGAAGAGAGCAACTACAAGCAGACCAGCAGTGAGGGGAGAGAGAGAGGCCAACGAAGTCTTGTTTAGATCTGGAGAGGGTGAGAGAGTGTGAAGAGAGCAACTACAAGCGCTGAGGCTCCAGCGTGTATATATATACTGGAGAGAGTGTGAAGAGTGCAAACCCTAGAAAACAAGCGCCGAGGCTGCAGCTTATACGTGATGAGGTGATTATACGGTCACTACGAGATCGTATAGCTCCGTATCCATCCATTTTGACCAGTCAAAGAATCCTCCTGGCACGAATTATGCTCAAGTGTAGTTATCGAACCCGAGACCTCAAGTTTGATGAGCGAACAGGCTAACCAGCTACACAACCCTCCCGTTATGTTCAACGAGAGGAAAATAACCTTTTATACATTCCTGCATTCGTGTGACAAGCATGCCGTGTTTTTTTGTGTGTGTGGGAGTCATTGGGATTTAAATCATAATCGTGTCATGTGGCTTTGGTGGTAAGACTATCCACAGTGGTGCAGAAATAATGCAGCCTTAGTCACCTTACCTCTCTCCACGTAGTACGTTGGGTCCCACCAGTCAGAGGGTGAAACAAACAAATTAATAAGAAAAATTAAAAGCGCCAGCGGTGTATCTTACCTCACACATCTCGCTACTGCTCGGGAACACTGTCCAATTGATCCCTCTGTTCGCTCACGTACTATTTTAAGTGAATCCTTATTATAACATGCACACAATTTTGGGCACTTGTATTCGACCTAAGTCAGTGTGCCACCGTATCTCGTACGACTCCCTCCGTCTAGGTGTAATAAGTCACGTTAGAAGGTGCAGCGGGACCAAGGTGCAAGCAGATTGGAGGAGAAGGAGAAACTTGACCGGTCATTCCTCCAATCAAAGCCCTGATTTCTGTCTCTAAACGCAACAATTAATCCAAACAACTAAGAGATGCCGTTTTAGCTACCATGCAGGGCCACGTATTAACTCGCATGCAAGCCGACTTTGATTTCTTGACTGATCAACGCGTAGTTGCGCTCCATGCATTGGGTTTCCGGGGGAGATAACAAGGCAGAGTAAGGAGCGTTTGGTTACATTGCTTAGGCTGGTCATAGTGGTGAGTAACTTGGACTAGTAACATGCATATGTTACTAGTCTATGTTACTACTACGCGAAGTTTGCCGTCGGAAGCGAGCCGATCTGGCTCTCCTGAGCTAGCAAGGTTTTTCTAGCCCACCCAAGCTAGCTGGCCCACAAAAGCTAACATATTTTAACAGTTCCAAACGCCTAACCTTGCCCGGCTATGCTATAAGCTGTTCTTGCTAAGGATCCAAACGCTCCCTAAGTAACAACGCTCGCTAGCAACGAGGCCAGGAGGGGATTGAGATGCGAAGTTAATGGACGACGCCTAAACATTTTGGGAATATCTGATTTCCGTAAGATGACTTAACACCTAGACGGAGGGAGTACTACTCCTCAGTCCAGGTTTGATGGAATATTCGTCACCTCTTCTCTTCTTGTACGTACTCCATTTGTATCTCACTTCCTGTGGCTTCGCACTCGCACGATTTTCCTATTCTATGAACCTGTGTGTGCGTGTGCGTGTGTGTGTTTAACAGCATGTGTGTGTTAGAGAGAGCGACAGATCGACCTACTCCTACAGAGAGATGGTGTGTAGTGTACGATTTTAGCCGCGAGAGTCGGTGCATCCTCTCGTTTCCGGGCGTCCGGTAGGGACAGGCGGACAGCTGCCACGCCCGCTCCTGACCAGCCTGGCCCACCCAAAGCCCCTCCATCGCCCGCGCGCGCTTCCCGCCCGAAACGGTCAGCGCCGCTCCAAAGAATCGGTGCCGCATTCATGCCCGGGCAGAGCGGACGCGACCTCTCACTGGCGCCTGCGTTGAAGGGAGAAGCGGATTCAAGAGTGATGGTTGCTTCGTCCGTCCAACTTACTGCTGGGTCTATGTGATTTGACGGCTCATTGGTCATTATTACTGAGGTGGTAGGACTGCTGGATGTCCCACGCTTTCGGCGAAAGGAGGTACTACTAGATTACAATTTTCTCCATTCTTACGGCGGAGGAGTGCAAGAGCAGTGAAAACACGCAGGCTCAGTGATTACATGGCCCACCTCACACTATCACCATATTTTCTGGACACCGTGCGACACCTAACTCTTTACATAGTACTCCCTCCGTTCCTAAATATAAGTCTTTGTAGAGATTCCACTAGGTGGACTACATACGGAACAAAATGAATGAATCTACACTTAAAATGCATCTATATACATCCGTATGTGGTTCATGGTGAAATCTCTACAAAGACTTATATTTAGGAACGGAGGAAGTACTAGTATAGTACGTACTGTAATTTATCAGCGAGATAGTACAATGCTATGAAGCTTCCAGCTTCTGTTACATGTATCTTGCGTCCAAGGTTGCCCGTTGCAACATTTCATCAAATACAAAGGAGACTAACATGCATGCTATTGCATCTCAATGATTGACAGATCATAGCAAATATCGGTTCCTCAAAAAGATCATAGCAAATATGTACTCCCTCCGTTCCAAAATAAGTGTCTCAACTTTATGCAGGGGGTGTTTGTTTCCAGGGACTTTTTAGTGTAGGGACTAGAAAAAGTCCCTCTTAGAGACTTCTTAACCAAACAGGAAGGACTACTAGGGACTAGAACTTGCTTTTTGGGACTTAATGAAGAAGACTCTCAAGGAGAGTCTTTTTTGGGACTTTTCCAACAATGCCCCTCCCTGCACCCATTGCCCCGCCGCCCCATGGTGTTGTTTGGTTGTTATTTTTCTGTATACTGGGGGTAACATGGTCATTCAATAACCTCTAGGGAGGGACTAGGGACTTTTTAGTCCCTGAAAACAAACAGGGAGGGACTTTTTAAGGAGTAGGGACTTTTTAGTTGGGACTAGAAAAAGTCCTAGGACTTATGAACCAAACAGGGCCTCAATATGGACTACATACGGAGCAAAATGAGTGAATCTACACTCTAAAATACGTCTATATACATCAGTGTTTGGAGTATGTACTAGTAGTTCATATTGAAATCTACTAAAGGACATATATATTCCAAACAATATGATAATCTCTCTAACCAAGGTAGTAGGGACGAGGAGCAAACGGAGGGAGTAGTAAAATTTTCTCCTCGTCCTGCGAGCCACCGCGCGCGTGGGCGAGGGAGCGGGCGTAAGGCGTACAGTACTACTACTAGTAAGTAAGCTTCACCTCATCCTGCGAGCCACCGCGCCCGTGGGCGGGGGAGACGGCGTACTAAGCAAGCTTCTCCTCGTTCTGCGAGTTGACGGGACACATCAAAAGTACTCCAGTGTATAGAGCCTTGCCTCTAAGGTAGGCCCCACATGGTTTGCCTCTTTTTAACATAACGCGTCAAGTCGCAATTTGTTTGTTCACCCGTGGTAGACGATCCTCCCTCCATCAAGTGGACAACCAATACACGTGTCAAATTACCACGTGGGCTGCCTTTTCGTACAGAAATGAGCTCCACCGTGTACCCGCGCGGGTGTGGTTGGGAAAGAGACGGGAGTACGTGCGCCGTGCGTGCACCTCTTCTCTTCGTGCACGTCCCCCACCTACGTGGGTGTGTGTGAGAGATACAAACCTAGACAAATGGCTTGTGCGTTCGTGAGTGTTTTTTGTTTGGGGGGGGGTTGATTTCGTGAATGTATTTGTGGGAATATGTGTCGATGACATCTCAAACAAAATTTTGCATGCAATGTCGTCTGTGAAATGGAGGCCTATCCATATCATATATAGAGGGCCGGGCGATCCACGAGAAGAGAGGGAGGGGTCATAGATATCGATAGAGTCGAAGAGAGGATCAAGTGGGTGGGTGCGAGATCGATGAAGAGAGCCATCGAAATTGTGTGTGTGTGCAAGTCAAAGATATAGGGCGACTGACCTACCGGAACGTCAGAGGGCACAGGTCAAGTTTGTGTGTGGCAGGGAGACATGACTAGAGCGCTCGATGTATCGGTGTGTGTGTGTGGGAGGGGGTGGGGGAGGGGTAGGCAGAGGCCTAACTATAGAGGTAGAACGACTCGTATATGTGTTGAGAAGGAGAGACCCAGCTATGTCTTGAGGGAGATCGGTCGACATCCATACATAACTGAAGGACGGGAAATAGGATGGGACAGAGAGAGAGAGGAGAGAGAGAGGGAGGGAGAGGGGTAGAGTGCTGGATGGGTGATGGAGTTGCTTCTCGAAGATGGTGGGAGAGGCCTACTAGACAAACTGAGGGTGGAACTGCAATATTATCAATAAGAGTGGGGATGTGTTTCTGTGTGTGCCTGTGCGTGATAGATCTGTCGGGACGCATCCATGGATGATGAAGGGGAACCATGTGTTTGGTAAGCAAACCTAACTAGATCGGTAGATCAATTGTTGTTTGTCGGAGGAAGGGAGAGACATAACTAATGAGGTAGATCGATCGACGCGTGGGGAAAAACGAGTTATAAGGACCTAGCTAGCTATATGTATAGCGGGAGATCGGTCGGTGTACGTCCATTTGTTAGAGGTAAATAAGGCCCGGCGAGACGGATAGACAGAGAGAATGGAGCTAGGAGGTGGTGCGAGAGGCCCAGCTACTAGCTAGATAGGGGGAGGAGTGTGCGGTTGTGAGATCGATGAAAAGAGGGGCGAGAGTTTACACGTGTGTGGGACCGTATGAGAGACACGAGGCAAGGACACATAAAGGAGGAGATTGAAGGTGCGTGTGTATGTTGTAGGCAGACATCGCTGGAGAGGTTTATCGATCGGTGTGTGTCGGAAAAAAGTTGTGGAGACTGTGGGAGAACGACCTAAAGAAAAAAATGAATGTGCGCGATGGATAGAATGCTGAGGGAGGGGGAGGGCGAGGAGGGCGTGTGCATGCACGAGAGAAAGTTAGTGGTAGCTACAAAGGTTAGAGGATTGTGTGGGTGTAAGAGACTAACAAAGATCATAATTTGATATGAAAGTGGATTCATATATTTGAATAGGAGATCATAGTGTTTTAAACATATGCATGCATGAATATAGCGGTGATACGCGTGTTGTGGTTTTGCACATGTTATACCATAATGTGATAATGCATGGCGTTTGCAACTCACAGCTAAATGTCGAACAATCTAAACCATACTATACATCGAACAATCTCAGATTTTATTTGAATTTGTGATAATGTGTGGCGTTTGCAGCTTACAACTAAATATCGAACAATCTAAACAATACTATATATCGAACATTCTCACATTTTATTTGAATTTGTGGTAATGTGTGGTGTTTGCAACTCACATCTAAATACTTGTAGGCGTAGGGGGCGGGGCACCATACATAATGTGATAAACACATTATACATATGAGACATGGTTTAGATTATGAAGATCTAGATAGAGCTTGAAATGTACTATGATTTGAAATCAACATAAAGTCGATTCAAAAAATCGAGTTCGAGTTCATATAGTACACATAGTTCATATGTAACTCGAGACTAATCATGTGGTGTGCTATGAAGATAATACACAAACGATGGTTTAACTTGACAATAATGATGATTGTAGATCTTATTAAAATAGAGAAACGAATTCAAATGCTTTGACTTCACAACAATCATTATTGTAGATCTTATTCAAATAGAGAAATGAATTCAAATTTAGTTCATATTGAAGCGGTAATATATACGTTTGGAATGACATTTGTAGTGCGAATTGATTTGGTACAGTACACATTAGGCTTGTCCGGAAATTTCAACCTGCGCCTTGTTAGCCCGAAATATTTAAGATATATCTTTGTCTCGTTGTGCTCCGACAACACCCTCCATCTCAACCCGCGCCTTGCTATTCCAAAATTACAACGCGCGCGAAAACTCCCACCTCCTGTGAAATCCCGACACGCGAAATGCCCGTGATACCCCTGAACCGAAAGAACCACCTCAAATCGATGGGGGTACATTCGTAACTTACCCCACATTTTGGACAAGCGCGTCCCTAAGCCATGGTTCCCCACTCCCATCCCATCCGCCCACCCATTCGTACACCGAGGCCGGGAAAACCCGCGAAGCCCCACACCCTCCTTCGTCCGCCACCCAGCCAGAGCCTCTTCCCCGACGATGTCGTCCACAGCAACACCTCGACGTCCCTCATCCACTATACTGGATGAGGATCCGTCGTTGATCTGGTCGTCCTGCCGGTTCAGCCACCCCGTCCTCCACCTCCAAGGAGCTGCCCCAACGTTCCCCTCGTCTTTCGCGCCACCTCCATTCCCACACCGCCGTCTTCACCTACACCACCGAAAGAGCATCATCATCACCATTTCCTCGGATGAAGCTGCGGCCTAATCGGCGCCATGAAAGAGGTTGTACACTAATCGCCGCATTTTCTTCTTGATTCGATCTCATGGTGCTGCCGGCGCTCGGTCCCGAGCCGACATGGTGCGGCTCCATCCACGGCGGCGTCGCCGGCCACTTCCTCCACGACGTCGCTCCCTCGGCGGCGACGTCCACAGTAGGAGCTGCTGCTGCTTTAGCTCTCGCTCGCACTGCTGCTCTGCTCTTGCTCTCGGTCCCCTGCCTGGTCTGCTCTTACTCTTGCTCTTGCTCGCGCTGCTGCTCTCGCTCTTGCTCTTGCTTGCGATGCTGCTTCGATTTAGCTACACTTCAGTCGACTGAATCGACTTTTGGGTCAGTCGATTTTCAGGGGGGGCTCGCCGGAGTTAAGGAAGAACCAGCCGCAGCGGGGAGGGGGGCTCGCTGGAGAGGTACCCCACTATCTATCTTAGTGTTCAGGGTGGGGGCGGTGGTCGCCAGCGGTGGTGGGGCGGTGGCGTGGGGATCGCCGGAGAAAGAGCTCGGCACGGGGGGGGGGGGGCTAGAGGGATGGCCGGGGCGGCGGCGGACCGGCGGTGGGGAGTGTTTTCGGGGCGGGCGGCGGGGGGCGGCTGGCGGCTCAGGGGGGTGGAGGTTGAAGATGAACTGCAAGCCCTTGATTTCGTATCCAACGGCTGCAAAATCGACTAACCAGAGATGAAAAAGTCAGTCGACTGACGTGTAGCCTCACCTCTAGTGCGTTCAGTTTCGACAGTAAAATTCAGTTTCGACAGCAAAATTCAGTTTCGACAGTTAAGTTCAGTTTCGACAGTTAAATTCAGTTTCGACAGTTAAGTTCAGAGATGAGCGGCTGATGTATACATCTAGCACTTTGTGGTTATGTATTTTACGTCATCTATTGGAGATGCTATTAGAATTCCACTCAGGTTAACGTTGTCTCTCTTGTCCTGCTTCAGCCTCGGCGTCGTACAACTCACCGGAGCTGCTCCAACGATGAAACCCTCCATCACAGCGGAGCAGTACCTCGGGCTCCATCTCCAGACGCCTAAGATCTTCTTCCCCTCCTCCGACAGCCAAGTCAGCCGGAGCATCCTCACCGGCCAACCCAATCACGCTGAGATCGACATGGCTTCGCCAAAGAGGTTGTACACTTCTTGTGGTTTGACTTAATCTCACCATGCTTCTTTGCATCCTGTGATCTTCCAATTCTTGTGAACCAAACACCCAGATTGGCAGAAATCCTGTGTTTTTAAATTCTCTGTTTTGCACGTGCATTCCTATCCTATTCCTGTCTATTTCCTATCCCTGCATTGTTAGAATCCTCAAATTCAAACAAGCCCTTACACAATTACTTCTGTTACAGATATGTGTCAAAGAAAACCTTGTGTGGTTTGTCCTGCTCCTGCGGTGCTGTGTTCCACCCCAGCTCAGCTGCTCCAACGATGGAAGGGTTCACCACAGCAGGGATCCGCTCTCCAGACTGTCTTTCGCCGCCTCAGATCTTCTTCCCCGCCGCCGGCAGCCACGACAACTGCATTACCATCATCAACTGAGCAGATGACCTTGAGGACTACACGGGTCCGCAAGAGAGGTCGCACTCTTCCGTGTCTGCTTACGTTATGCATCGCTTAATATGATGACATGCTACTTTATCATCGTGTTCACCTATTAGACTCCGAGTCAGGTCCAAACTTATGCTGAAACTTGAGTTTTTAAATGGTTGTGGGGTACATATTGGGGCAGCAATCAGTACTATCTGTCTACTATCTGGTTAATCTCGGGTGTCTACTATGAGTTTCATGTTGGGTGCAAACAAACATTAAAGGAGCCATTATCTGTATTTTTTAACTAAAGCTATTATCTGCCTGCTATCATTGGTTTTGGGTCTATCCACAGTTTGCTACCATCACTCTGGATTTGTGCATGCACTCCTTACATAATCTCACTATGTTTTATTCCTATGCATGTCAGTTATTGTACACAATGGAACTGAACATGTAGAGCAAAAGAGACGAGCCTTGCGTGGCAATAAAATTTCATGCAGACGTCGCTCCATGGTGGGCGCAAAGGCAGCCCCCCTCCACCCATTTCGGATCGTAATCAAGAGGAAGATAACTGTTCTGAGGGGGATTCAGAAGCAGAAGACCACTCCTATTTACCCCATGAGGTCTTCGCTCTAACTTGGCATGCTGATGTTGGTAATATCATGCATATGGTGCCTTGCATTGCTTACTGTATACATCAAAGATGTCATCTGCTTAGTTTAGACATGCTTTGTGTCAATGCCATCTGTTTAGTTTCTTTATCGTATATGTGAATCATGCAATGCCATCTTGTTTAGCCAGGCATCATATATGTGAATTTTGCAATGCCACCCTGGTTAGCCAGTCATCTTATATGTGAATTATATCATGACATCATTTTTTATTACGTGTTAAATTTGTCAACAATTTTAGTACATTCAATTACTCTTCCTGTGCATCAGCCATTCGGCACGGTCATGGAAAAATCTGGAGTGGAAACAAGGTCTTCAGAGCAGACAATGCTATCTGACGAAGCGCATGTCTTGCTGGTTACAGATAGCTCCTCAGAGGAGGATTCAGAGACAGATGACCAGTCCTATCCCCCCCCCCGAGGTGCATGCTCTAACTTGGCAGGGTTATGTTGCTCATATCGTGCGTATGGTATCTTGCATTGCTATGTCATTTGCTTAGTTTAGACATGCTTTGTGTGAATGCCACCTGTTTAGTGTCTAATTACCATATATGTGAATTATGCAATGCCATCTTGTTGCAAGACATTATATATGTGAATTATGCAATGCTATCTTGTTGCAAGGCATTATATATGTGAATTATGCAATGCCATGCTGTTTAGCCAAGCGTCATATATGTGAATTATATCATGCCGTCCTTTTTTTGTATTTCTCATTGCTTTTGTCGACAATGTTTGTATATTCAACTGCTCTTCCTGTGCATCAGCCATTTGAATTGGTGATGGAGAAATCTGGAGTGAAAACAAGGTCTTCAGAGCAGACAATGCTACCTGCTGAAGCAGATATCTTGCTGGTTACAGATAGCTCTTCAGAGGAGGATTCAGAGGCAGATGACCAGTCCTATTATCCCCCTGAGGTGTATGCTCAAACTTGGCAGGGTTATATTACTCACATCATGCATATGTTGTATTGCAATGCTTAGTTTTTACATCATATACACGATATTGAATGCCATCTCCTTAGTTGACACATCATATATGCGATTGCCCTCTGCTCACTTCCTTAGTATATAAATCATATATTTGAATTATATCATGCCATGATGTTTACATAGACAGCATGTATCTGAATTATGGCATGCCAACCCATTTTCTAAAGACATAATATAGTTATATCATCTCATCCTGTTTACATAGTCATCATATTTTGAATTATGTCATTCTATCCGTGAATTATATCATGCCATCATGTTTCCATCGACGGCATGTTTGTGATTTATGGCATGCCAACCACTTTAATAGACACATCGTATAGTTATATCATGTCATCCTGTTTACATAGTCATCATATTTTGAAGTATGTCATTCTATCCTGTTTAGTTAGCCATCATACATGTGAAATTGTGTCATGCTATCCTGTTTAATTAGCCATCATATATGTGAAATTATGTCCTGCTATTCTGTTTGGTTAGACAACATAAATGTGAATTATTTCATGCCCTGTTTTCTTCCCTACTATCCATTGCACCTGTCTATCTTACAATGTCTGTACATTCAATTACTTTTCTTGTTTATCAGCCATTTCAATTGGAGGGGGTGATGGCAGTATCTGTGGGAGTAAAAACACGGTCTTCAGAAAAGATCGTGCTACCTGTCGATGGAGATAGAACCACGGTTGTACTTGCCCAAGAACCAGCCCCACCACACATAACCCAGACTCACGCAGATTGTACCCCTACCCAGTTGGACAGAGAACCAGCTACACCCCTTCTAACCCCAACCCCAGCAGATAGTAACCCAGTTCCCGTTGACACAGCACCGTCTCCACCACAGAGCACCCAAACACGAGCAGTTAGTAAGGCAACTGCAGTGCCCAAAGCACGAGGACCACCACTCTGAACCCCAAGTCAACGCTTAAAGCAGAAGAAGAATTGTTCTCAGGTCAGGTTCCGTAGCTATGGTTCATACTACTTTGCTCTTGCATCACTGTATTTACTCATACCAACTAATTTCAAATTTGAAGGATGCAATTGAAACTCCAATGGTGCAACAGGTATGTTTTAAACCTGTTTCTTTAACGTGTTTGCTGTTGTAACTTGCTCTATGTTGATTTCAGTTTCAATTGAATAAACAGTTATGTTCTCATGCCATGCACATTACAAGTGTTGTTATTGCTGTGTAGTTTCCCACACTTATATTCTGTCTATGCTGCTTTGTCTTAAATAGATATGATTCGAACTGTATCTATCTTGATTTGGCAACATAAACTAGAATGATATAGACCATACAGTGACCATACTACATAGATATATGTTTGTTTCATGCTGTTATCCTGTCCACCTTACTACTGAACTGGTTTACCAAAATGAGTTTCATATACTACATTGTAAACCTGTGATGTGTTTGTTTGTTTCTCTTTTAGAACGCGGATAAAATATTGGAGAAGAGTACCCCGTTATGCAATGGTAAAGGAAGTAATGCAGATAAGGTTCAAGGTAGTGAGACATCCCTGTTGGTCTCCAAGAAAGCTGATAAAAACTATATTGAAGACACTGAGACAACCCCAAAGTCCTGTCTTGATGTAGTGTTCGAGTTACTGGCTACTACTGCTGGCACCAGCTCTTCGAACTCGCTGCCTGAATCAGTTCGGCTTCTTGAGTCTCAACTTCAAGTTGAAAGACATC
Organism: Triticum aestivum; assembly: GCF_018294505.1. Lineage (NCBI taxonomy): Eukaryota > Viridiplantae > Streptophyta > Magnoliopsida > Poales > Poaceae > Triticum > Triticum aestivum. Next base: position 462,249,971 of record NC_057814.1, on the reverse strand, counting down.
GATCAGATGTTATGCGACAGGAAGCCGAAGGACTGAGGAAGTCCCTGCAGAATTCAGATGCATACTTTCTGGTGCAACAGCAAGTGCTGGAGGATTTAAGCGCCAAACAAGAGAAAGTTAATAAGCTTGCTAAGCATCTTGCCAGCATTATGGGTACCCAGGATATTGTTTCTTGAGCTCTTCTGAAGTGGTTTCAGTTCTGGACTTGGTTTGCTGCAGTGTTTATATGCTGCTTTGTTCCCTATATTTGCACTGGTGGCGAACTGTGATGCCCAGTGGATGTAATATGTGTAATAGCCGTGATAGCCTAGCGTAAGTTGCTTGCTAATTTATTTCCTTATTGTCTTGTTTATTTGTTTTCTTGTAGTCAGTGCAGTTCTTTTTCCGCGGTTTGCTAGTGGCCGCAATAACCTATTTTTAAAAACTAGGCCACAATAACCATGGGCTACATATTTACTGTAGTTAACATGGGTCTCCTACGGGCCGTAGAAACAATGGGCCTTCTACGGGGCGTATAAACAATGGGCCTTATACGGGCCGTAGACACGATGGGCCTTCTACGGGCCGTATCATCAATGGGCCTTCTACGGGCCGTATGATCGGTTGGCCAAACATGGGCCAATAACAGACCACATTATGGCCGTAAATGGGCTAGAGTTGAAATCGTCCGTTCATGGGCCGACCATAACGGGCCATCGTTAATCGGCCGTATTTGATGACGCTATGAAAACGGCTCAACATATTAATGGGCCACAAACGGGCCGACTGTAACCACAGGCTGAATTTGGCCCACAAGCAGAGAATGACAGTAACGGGCCGTAAGTAAACGAATGCTGGAAATGAGCCCAAGAAAAAATGGGCCCTGAGAAGGCCGAAAGATAACATGGGCTGGAAACGGCCCAACGGAATAACGGGTCGTTAATGGGTATAAAGTGATACACTCTTCATTACGGGCCAGTTTCACCACGTGCCGTTAATGGGTATAAAGTGATACACTGTTCATTACGGGCCAGTTTTACCACGGGCCGTTAGTGGGCCGAGAGTTACAAAGGGCCTCATATGGGCCAAAAGACGTCATGGGCCATACATGGGCCGGAAGTTAAAATGGGCTGGAATTATATTGGACGGCCCGGATGTCGCTACTGGGCCTAATTCGGATAGGCCGTAAACGGGCCCTGGGTTAGCGGGCTGTAAATGGGCTATATGCGAACATGCCATTAACAGGCTTGCCGTGGGCCGGCCCGCCACCTTTTGACCAAGTCAAACGGGCCGGCCTTTTCAAAGGAATGGGCCTCTGTTGGGCTGTGCCACATGTCGACGTATCATAGGCGCTTTGGGTCCAATGAGGGGATGACATCTGTCCCAACGGTGAGCCGACACGTGTTTCCTCCAGCCAATGATGATTTTACACGTGGAAAATCCCCATTGGTCGGGGCTGTTAACGGGTTATCGGATCCAAAACCGGACCCGATAGCTTAACGGCGTTCCGTTACGGTGGATGCCACGTGTCGGTCACCCTTGACGAAAGCACTTCTGTGACGCGCGATTTATCGTCATGGAAGTGGACACTTCCGTGATGATAATTTTGGTAATGTCATGGAACACTTCTACGACAGCACATGTATGACTATCTTGATTCCGTCATAAAATCGTCATGGATGTACATGCATGACAGAAAACATGACCTACCGTGACAAACACGTATCATCACGGAAGTGTATTTTTTTGTAGTGGGCGCTGGTCGGAGCCTCATCTGTGTTCATACCAATCTGAAAGAAAAAAATGGCATAACATGTAGGACACTCGAAATCAATTCCCAAGATCAGGAAGAAAAAAGGCACAAACATATATGTAGGTGACTAACCGGTTTTCCGTCGGAGTCGCAGTTGTTGCCGGAGTTGCTGTTGACCTCTGGCTCCAGCTGGGGGGCACGACGGCGCCGATGAATTCAAGGTCGTGCTCCTGCTCGCGCGAGACCTCGTCAGCGGCGACGGAAACCTCTGTGGCCAGCTTGACGCGTTGTGCAGGTGCTTCACCAGCCCCGGCGTCACCACTCCCTCCGATGGTGCGCTTCGGCAGCATCGTCATACACTCCGGAGTCCAGACGTCGGTGACCACTATGGACCGGGGGTGCGGCCGCCTATTATGGCCGGCGGCTCGGGCGCGCAATTAATACGGAACAGTGGGAGCGAGGCAGGCTGCGGTCAAAAGTTGTCTCGCCTCCCGGCGAGCCTGCGCGGCGAACGTCTACCATTCCTACCATCATTTCACGCAGCTACCCGCACGCCTCCCCATCGATACACACACCTGCACGCACGCCTCTCGGTATGCCTGCGCGGCGGACTACTTGCATGCGTCCCGTCAACTCACGCCTGCTCGCACGACACACGGGGCGTGTGGCAGCACGTATATTTTTTGGTTTATTTTCTGCTGCTTTACTGCTTCACTGAACCGTTTGCGTTGAAGAGATGCACAAATCCTGCGTTGAACATCTCGCACACTTCCCGGTGAACCTGCGCACCGGATGAGTTTTGGATTTACTAGAATTTAAAAACCAGGCATCTAAATGTTTTGCCGGCAATCAATAGTGCCCTGGTGTTTAAAATTCATTCTCATTTCTTGCATGGGACCTAAGCATGCACATAAGGACACAGATTTGATTTTTCAACCAATTTATAGTCACTGGAGCATGCGCATGTAGTTCAAATTTGAATTATGCACATAAATGCATTGAAAGCTCAGTTAATGCATAAAAATGTCCAAACGAACCCCCAAAAATCACAAAAAATTGACACAAGACTCCTGTTGTTCTATGTTGACACGAGAAAAAAAACTTAAAAGCAATAAGAGGCAATGGATATCGTTTCGTCCCCAAAGGTGGGACGTTCCCTACCGAAAACCATCATGCTTGTTGTGAGAAGCTCCGGTTTGTGAGAAGCATATACCCAAACCTGCCCCAAATGGGACAAAATTTGTAACACGACATGTTGATGCCGCTCCATGATAGCATGCCAAGTTTCATGAATTTCAGACGAGTTTTGGATTTACTAGAATTTAAAAATCAGGCATCTCACTGTTTTGCTGCCAATCAACGGCGCCCTGGTGTTTGAAATTCATTCCCATTTCTTGCATGGGACCTTAGCATGCACCCAACGACAAATATTTCATTTTTCAACAAATTTATATGCACTGGAGCATGCACATGTAGTACAAATTTGAATTATGCACATAAATGCATTGAAAACTCAGTTAATGCATAAAAATGTCCAAACGGACCCCCAAAAATCACAAAAAATCACACAACACTCATGTTGTTCTATATTGACACGAGAAAAAAACTTGAAACCAATAAGAGGCAATGGATATCATTTCGTCCCCAAAGGTGGGACGTTCCCTACTGAAAACCATCATGCTTGTTGTGAGAAGCTGCGGTTTGTAAGATGCATATACCCAAACCTGCCCCAAATGGGACAAAATTGTACCACGGCATGTTGATGCCGCTCCATGGTAGCATGGCAAGTTTCATGAATTTCAGACGAGTTTTGGATTTACTAGAATTTAAAAACCAGGCATCTCACTGTTTTGCGGGCAATCAACGGTCCCATGGTGTTTGAAATTCATTCCCATTTCTTGCAAGGGACCTAAGCATGCACCCAACGACAAAGATTTCATTTTTTGGCGAATTTATATGCACTAGAGCATGCGCATGTAGTTCAAATTTGAATTATGCACATAAATGCATTGAAAACTCAGTTAATGCATAAAAATGTCCAAACGAACCCCCAAAAATCAAAAAAATTCAAACAACACTCCTGTTGTTCTATGTTGACACGAGAAAGAAACTTGAAAGCAATAAGAGGCAATGGATATCGTTTCGTCCCCAAAGGTGGGACGTTCCCTACCGAAAACCATCATGCTTGTTGTGAGAAGCTCCAGTTTGTGAGAAGCATATACCCAAACCTGCCCCAAATGGGACAAAATTTGTACCATGGCATGTTGATGCCGCTCCATGATAGCATGCCAAGTTTCATGAATTTCAGACGAGTTTTGGATTTACTAGAATTTAAAAACCAGGCATCTCACTGTTTTGCCGACAATCAACGGTGCCATGGTGTTTGAAATTCATTCCATGTTCTTGCATGGGACCTAAGCATGCACCCAACGACAAAGATTTGATTTTCAATGAATTTATATGCACTGGAGCATGCGCATGTAGTTTAAATTTGAATTATGCACATAAATGCATTGAAAACTCAGTTAATGCATAAATATGTCCAAACAAACCCCGAAAAATCACAAAAATTGACACAACACTCCTGTTGTTCTATGTTGACACAAGAAATAAAACTTGAAAGCAATAAGTGGCAATGGATATCGTTTCGTCCCCAAAGGTGGGACGTTCCCTACTGAAAACCATCATGCTTGTTGTGAGAAGCTCCGGTTTGTGAGAAGCATATACCCAAACCTGCCCCAAATGGGACAAAATTTGTACCACGGCGTGTCTATGCCGCTCCAGGATAGCATGCCAAGTTTCATGAATTTTAGACGAGTTTTGGATTTACTAGAATTTAAAAACTAGGCATCTCACTATTTTGCCGACAATCAACGGTGCCATGGTGTTTGAAATTCATTCCATGTTCTTGCATGGGACCTAAGCATGCACCCAATGACAAAGATTTGATTTTCAACGAATTTATATGCACTGGAGCATGCGCGTGTAGTTCAAATTTGAATTATGCACCTAAATGCATTGAAAACTCAGTTAATGCATAAAAATGTCCAAACGAACCCCGAAAAATCACCAAAATTCACACAACACTCCTGTTGTTTTATGTTGACATGAGAAAAAAACTTGAAAGCAATAAGAGGCAATGGATATCGTTTCGTCCCCAAAGGTGGGACGTTCCCTACCGAAAACCATCATGCTTGTTGTGAGAAGCTCCGGTTTTTGAGAACCATATACCCAAACCTCCCCTGAATGGGACAAAATTTGTACCACTGCATGTTGATGCCGCTCCATGATAGCATGCCAAGTTTCATGAATTTCAGACGAGTTTTGGATTTACTAGAATTTAAAAACCAGGCATCTCACTGTTTTGCCGGCAATCAACGGTGCCATGGTGTTTGAAATTCATTCCCATTTCTTGCATGGGACCTAAGCATGCACCCAACAACAAAGATTTGATTTTTCAACGGATTTATATGCACTGGAGCATGCGCATGTAGTTCAAATTTGAATTATGCACATAAATGCATTGAAAACTCAGTTAATGCATAAAAATGTCCAAACGAACCGCAAAAATTCACAAAAATTCACACAACACTCCTGTTGTTCTATGTTGACACGAAAAAAAAACTTGAAAGCAATAAGAGGCAATGGATATCGTTTCGTCCCCAAAGGTGGGACGTTCCCTACCGAAAACCATCATGCTTGTTGCGAGAAGCTCCGGTTTGTGAGAAGCATATACCCAAACCTGCCCCAAATGGGACAAAATTTCTACCACGGCATGTTGATGCCGCTCCATGATAGCATGCCAAGTTTCATGAATTTCAGACGAGTTTTGGATTTACTAGAATTTAAAAACCAGGCATCTCATTGTTTTGCCGGCAATCAACGGTGCCCTGGTGTTTGAAATTCATTCCCATTTCTTGCATGGGAGCTAAGTATGCACCCAACGACAAAGATTTGATTTATCAATGAATTTATATGCACTGGAGCATGTGCATGTAGTTCAAATTTGAATTATGCACATAAATGCATTGAAAACTCAGTTAATGCATCAAAATGTCCAAACGAACCCCGAAAAATCACAAAAATTCACACAACACTCCTGTTGTTCTATGTTGACACGAGAAAAAAACTTGAAAGCAATAAGAGGCAATGGATATCGTTTCGTCCCCAAAGGTGGGATGTTCCCTACCGAAAACCATCATGCTTGTTGTGAGAAGCTCCGGTTTGTGAGAAGCTTATACCCAAACCTACGCCAAATGGGACAAAATTTGTACCATGGCATGTTGATCCTACTCCATGATAGCATGCCAAGTTTCATGAATTTCAGACGAGTTTTGGATTTACTAGAATTTAAAAACCAGGCATCTCATTGTTTTGCCGGCAATCAACGGTCGGCTGCACGCGCGGATGAGGTCGTGATGGCTGCCATTCGTGCCGACCCCCGGATCTTGGAGGAGCACCTCGCCATCGAGGCCACCGTTGACGCCTCGCGCGCCGACTCCGCGACGCGGTTGGCTGCTTTAAACGACAGTTCTTGGCATTTTCTCGAGGCCACCGTCGGTGCCTTCGACGAATACTACGAGGTGTTTTCTCAACGTGCACGTGCTTACCTCATCTCGAGAGCCAGCAGGTTGGTGCCTGGAGCGGCTCAGGCAACTAACCACTACAACGAGGGCACCCACGATGCGGAGGCCTCGCCCTCTTCCATGTCCAAGGAGCCAATCGTCATCAGTATCTGCGACAATGAGGAGTAGCTTGTCTTATTATGTGACGCCCCCAATTCGACCGTACACTAATCATGCACGCAAATGTGTACGATCAAGATCAGGGACTCACGGGAAGATATCACAACACAACTCTACAACATAAATAAGTCATACAAGCATCATAATATAAGCCAGGGGCCTCGAGGGCTCAAATACAAGTGCTCGATCATAGACAAGTCAGCGGAAGCAACAATATCTGAGTACAGACATAAGTTAAACAAGTTTGCCTTAAGAAGGCTAGCACAAAAGTAGCAACGATCGAAAAGGCAAGGCCTCCTGCCTGGGACCTCTTAACTACTCCTCGAAGCCGAACTCCATGTAGAATCATCCTCGGGATCTCTAGCTCCTGGACTCCAGCATCTGATTGCGACAATCAGGTAGATGGAAAGGGGAAAAGAGGGAGAAAAGCAACCATGAGTACTCATCCAAAGTACTCGCAAGCAAGGAGCTACACTACATATGCATGGGTATATGTGTAAAGGGCCATATCGGTGGACTGAACTGCAGAATGCCAGAATAAGAGGGGGATAGCTAATCCTGTCGAAGACTACGCTTCTGGCAGCCTCCATCTTGCAGCATGTAGAAGAGAGTAGATTGAAGTCCTCCAAGTAGCATCGTATAGCATAATCCTACCCGGCGATCCCCTCCTCGTCGCCCTGTTAGAGAGTGATCACCGGGTTGTATCTGGCACTTGGAAGGGTGTATTTTATTAAGTATCCAGTTCTAGTTGTCATAAGGTCAAGGTACAACTCCGGGTCGTCCTTTTACCGAGGGACACGGCTATTCGAATAGATAATCTTCCCTGCAGGGGTGCACCACATAACCCAACACGCTCGATCCCATTTGGCCGGACACACTTTCCTGGGTCATGCCCGGCCTCGTAAGATCAACACCTCGCAGCCCCACCTAGGCTCAACAGAGAGGTCAGCACGCCGGTCTAAATCCTATGCGC
>NC_057814.1:461909101-461942082 GCF_018294505.1 Triticum aestivum | reverse complement strand
CCGGCCCTCGCTACGCCCCCCATGCCACCCGGGTCCGTGCCGCCGCAGCCGCAGCTGCCGGCCCCGCCACCGCCCAGCACGGGGCCCGGGTCACCCTCGCAGGGAGGCGTACCGATCCAGCAAGTGCGCTTCCCGCCGTCGCCGTCCCCAATACCGGCCTGGCTGACCGGATCATCGCCGCCACCCGTCTACACGTCAGCTGGAGACCCGCCGGCACCCACTCTGCAGTTCGGCGATCCCTCCGACTCGGCGGGGCACTCCACGGGCCGCGGCCATACTGATCAGGCGCCCCAATCCTCGCTGCTTCGCACCTCCGAGCCAGTCGGCCACGGCGCTCCGACTCAGACACCGCCCCAGTTTGCCAAACTGGACTTCGCCACCTATGACGGCACGGAGGACCCCCTCAACTGGCTCAACCAGTGCAAGCAGTTCTTTCGCGAGCAGCGTACCCTCGCCTCGGAGCGTACCTGGCTCGCCTCTTACCACCTCCGCGGCGCGGCACAGACCTGGTACTACGCCCTCGAGCAGGACGAGGGCAGCATGCCCCCTTGGGAGCGCTTCCGCGAGCTCTACCTCCTTCGTTTTGGGCCACCGATCCGCGGGAGCCGCCTGGCAGAGATAGGCCGCCTTCCCTTCACCTCCACGGTTCAGGACTTCGCCGACCGTTTCCAGGCTCTGGCATGCCACGCGTCGGGCGTGACGGCGCAGCAGCGGGCCGACCTCTTCGTCGGTGAACTTCCGGATCACATCCGCGTGGACGTGGAGCTTCGGGGACCCCAGGATCTCCAGACGGCCATGTACTACGCCCGCGCGATGGCCATCCAGCAGGCATCACCATCCCGGGCCGCTACCTTGGCTGGATATTCCCGCGCAGGGTCGGCCTGCTCAGGCTTCCGCGGCACCGCTCGCCGCGACCGCAGCGCGCCCGTTCCGCCGGCTCACCTCGGCCGAGCTACTCGAGCGTAGCCGCCAAGGGTTGTGCTTCAACTGCGACGAGCCCTACACGCCCGGCCACGTCTGCCCGCGACTCTTCTACCTGGAGGCTGCAGACTACATTGAGGAGGACGCCGTCGCCGCCGATCTGGCCGCCCCAGCTGTCGCGAAGGTGTTGGACGCTGGTTGATCACCTCGAGGAGTTCAGCAAGCGCTTCCCCACCTTACAGCTCGAGGACGAGCTGTTTATGCAGGCGGGGAGAAGTGTTATGACCAGGATATTAGGGGCTTAGCCCAGTGGGTTGCGGCCCAAGTTATCTTATCGTTATTAGGGGCTTAGCCCAATTATCTTATCGTTAGTAGGATCGTTTGCTTAGGAGTCAAGTAAACCTCTCTATATAAGGAGAGGAGATGTATCAATCTAATCAAGCAAGAAGCAATCATTATTTGCTCGGCTTCCCGAAAGGAGCCGGGAGACCTAACCCTAGCCGCCTCTTGCGCCGCCGCCGCCTCTTCTTCATCGCGCCACGGCGCCCCGCCGCCGGCAGCCGCGATCGCATCTCCATCAACCCTCCCCCTTCCCGTACAACCTACGCCCTAGACCAGGTAGGATCCTAGCTCCTACCACTTGGGGATGGACTTAATATCCACAATCTTTTTTCCGCGTTTCTTAGTTTGCTTAGGTCTCACACCAATGTTTTCTATCAAGAACCATGAACGATGGCTATATGCGTACCTCCTAGTTCACTGTCATGAAGCAGAAACTACATGCCTGCCTCCTAATTCACTATCAATAAGGTAGATAGTACTAACTCCCCTCCCTCCTATTTTCTTTATCTCCTACACCAAAACCACTTTTGGCGCCATCAGCACCTTATCCACACGGCAGCAAGGTACCAAGGTCCTGGACCACAACCTCTTGTCGATCACATGTACCATGGTTTTAAAGGTAGTAAGGCGGGGTTCCCAATCCCACTTGAACTTTTAAGCACATAAGGTAAGGTTGTGCTTTGACGGTCTAGGAACACAACAATCATCACAGACACTGCAAGAGAAAATTTAAAATATTGTCAGGCACTTTTGATGTATGCACATAACAGCCCCATGGCCCATCTAATCCTGTGACCTAATTCCCAGAACCCTCCCTTCTCCCTCGCCACAACCACTACTTTTTTTCCTCGCCACAGCAGCAGAATAGATCGGATAAGGCGGAAGCGGGGACACTGAGGGATTGTGTGTGTGTTGAGGGGGGGTCCAAGCACCAGGAGCAGCCTGATGTGGCAATAACCAGGTGGCGGCAGGGATGGACACTTCCCTGTGACCGCCATATGCCAAATGGCTAAGGCAAGGGCTGCAGCCTACCATCCTAAGGCACCTTAGTGCTGAAGCAAAGCATCTTGAAAATTAAACCTAAGATCAAAACCCACAAGCCCAAAACCCTATGCCACTCTAATACAGCGAGATCGAGCCTCTGTTAGGGTGGCTAGCTGGAGCAGGTTTTTGTGCTCGCAGCCCACCCACCTGCGTTTGAGGCTCAGCCTCCCACATTGCTGGGTAATCACCTTTCTTCTTTAAAAAGTGCCACCAAGGACTAGTCTTGGTTGTCGGAAAAAAAATGGGCACTCTAATCAGCCTTACAAATATGGATTTGCATTAATAACGATTTTCCATAGAACGCTAACATAACTAAACACCGTAAGCAATATAGTCACAACATTATAGGGTTTTAATTCACTTATACTATTCTAGATTTCTAGTTAACAATTTTAATTTGACATATTAGACACATAACTTCCTAAGATTCAGAAATGCCAAGGTAACCAAGATTAAAATTCCAAATGCTGGACATTTGGACAATGCTTCAACTCTCTTTGGATGTCTTTTATAGTGCCAACTATAAACATGTTTCTGGAAAAGGGCAAAATGTACTTTAAAAAATGCCACCAAGGGCTAGTCCTGGTGGTCAAGTTCTTTTTTCCACTCTAATACAGCCTTACAAATATGATTTTCGTTACTAACACTTTTACATACAACACTAACATGTGTAAATACTGTGAGCAATATATAATCACAATTTTATAGGGTTTTAATTCACTTAAAGTATTCAAATTACTAATGCTTAGATTGACATATTGGACAATAGCTTCTTAAGATTCAGAAGTGCCTAAGCAACCATGATTAAAATTCCAAATGTTGGACAATGCATCAACTCTCCATGGATGTCTTTTACAGACGCCGACTATATAACATGTTTCTGGTAAAAGGCATAATATATTGCCATTCTGCAAAAGATATACAGCAACCTGTACATAAACTCTTCCTACTTATTTATCAGTCTAATGCAGTAGGAGCTTCTCAACCTCTCCAACTGTTTGCCGGTTAAAATAAAAAGGAATGCATTATATACAATAAATATCAATGCTTAGATGTCTGCAAGAATGCATTATATACCAACGCAATCGTAATTTTATGCATATATTACTGAATCAGTATACGAGTTAAAATAAAAGTGAAGTACCTGATCTGTTGTCACCTCAGTTTCAGCAGATTCTCTCTTAACTCTCGCACTCTGAGTACTGGTTCTCCTACAGGAGAAAATGGCATGCATGATGCATCAGAACCAATGGTATTGCTATAAATAATCACCTGAAGGACTAAGGAAGCAAATAAAAAAGAACACCTTTCAGAGTCCTCCAGAGGCTTGGCATCATCCATTTCCACATCAGAGTCAGCATGATGCCTTTCATCAGGATTCTCTTGATCTTCATCTTGCTGTACCCAACACAAATGCAACTTAGCCAATATATGATGACTGCTAGCCATGCTGCTTCCAAAACTACAACTATGGTCAATGAGCATTAATGATCACATCTAGAGCTAATACCAAAATATCAGTATCATCACGATGGCACATAGCTCAACCTCAAGTCAACATGGTCCCATGGTAGCAAGACAAATACAATGGCCCCTAGAAATGAACCCATTGGTCTTAGCCCAACCCAACAAATGAACAGAAGAAAAACAGTCATATAAAATTATAAATATCTGACAAGATATATCCAACTTGGCAAGTTTTATAAATTGATTTAAACATTACAGATATAATTTGCAGCAGTATACCTGGCAATTACTTCAAAGATGGTCAATCTTAACAAAAGAACAAACTACCTAAATGATGTTCATACTAATAACACCTAAAAGCATGACTTGGCTGCATGAAATGGGCAAAGAACTTTCTAAAATAAATTAATCAAATGGGCACAAACTTACTATTTCCAGAAGAAAAAAATGGACCAAAGACATAATATGCACAGCAAGATGAAGTACACAAGGACGATCTGCAAATCCCTACTTTCAGTGTGCATGCAGGGCAGACTGCGAATGCATGAGGGCAAGGATTGGCGTCCAAATGGTAATTTGACCAATTTCGAACCGAAAAGGGCCATCTACTAGCTTTTGTTAATTCCTATACTTATATTTAGATAAAGAAGTCCACTTTACCCCCTCAAACTATTCGCAAAGGTCAAAACTATTCATCGCCGAACCTAGGCTCCTAGACTATTGGTGACTGGTGGTGGACCAATTAGTCCCCTAGAGCAGTTTTGGAAGGTGGTTCTGAGAACATAAATGGTGGTATTGCCACACGGGCTACCACGTCACTAAATTGTGTCCACGTGGCTCGCGTCTCATATTCTTCTTCCTCCACCTTTTCCTCCTCTCCCCATACAAATCCCACTCCCAATTTCCTCATCCTTTGCAGCATCCAAAACCCCTTCTCCCACATAGCACTTTTGTGTCTATTGTCTTTGTAGCTTGCCGCATGCCGCATCCAAGCACCTGGACACAACTGTCACTAGACCACCCACACCATCCTGAGCCACTACCAGTACCCACAACTCTCCGTTGCCGGAGTGTTACCACTATCTTGTTTCGCTTTGCTGCGTCACCACTCTGTTGGAGGGCACATGCTTCCTATATGGTTCTTAATTTTGTATGTGATTTGCTGGGTGCGTGTCTGATACACCTTGCAGGGATCCCAAACAAAGCTCATGTTTACAGATAAGGTGTTTACGGGGATGCATTTCCTTCCACTGACTCATTCATGTGTGTGTCCCTCCTTTCGGAGGTTGTACCCCCGATGTCTTCCTGTTCAATGCAATGAAACGCAAACTCTTTTACATTTTCTCGGAAAAAAAATGTCTTCGGAAAATAATTACTTTTCTTGAGTAATGATTGATAGGACAGCTCGAGTTGGGATATGGTTATTTGAAGGAATTATTTCCATGCCATTTGAGTGTACTAATTAGGCCCCTTTGGATCTGTTCTGCACGTCACCCGCGTGTATGAACGCGGGCTCTCAAGGGGAAGGAGCCAACACGACAAAAGGACTGATGGGGGCGCAACTGGGAAGAGGTGACCAACGGACTCGGGGCACAACAGCCACACGGCAAAGCAGGGCAAGACATCGCAGGCAGAAGTTGATGGGTGGAGAGAGTGTGTTAAGGAGGGAGAAGGTGAGGTAGCTTCCACGCATGCAAAACCAGGTATATGTCTTCAATGTTATACCGCACATGAAAACCACCGCCGGGCGAAATGATCTGGAATAAGATGTTTAGGGAGTTAAGTGGGACAAAAACTAGTTCAGTGGGTTAGGTGAGCCTACCCAATAGTTTGCGGGGGTTAAAATGGTGCTTTCCCTTATGTTTATAGAAATTTCACATCTGTGCTCCTTGCAGTTTCCAGTAGGATAATTAGCACTTGGGCAAAACAAAAGTCAACATTCACTCTCAACACAAATGGTCACATTGTCAGAGTGTCGTCCTAGATCAAGGGTGTGGAAGCCATTACTATTGTATCTGATGTATGCCAGAAAAAAGAAATTAGTTACTCGAAAGATCACCTCTGGTTGCTCGGCCTCAGGAGGTCGCTCTTGAAACTGCACACTAGGAGCATGCCGGAGTTTTGTAAGATTTTCGAGAAGTCTTGACCTTATTTCATCCAAATGCCGGTGTGTGTTTTTGTTCTCCATATTACTTGGTGCAACATGAAGAGTATAATCTGGGCCAAAATACTCATAATACTCATTTAGCGGCATCTTGTCAGTTAGCTCATGACCAAGTGCAACTCCCGTCTGCTCAACCAAAGGGCACAAAAGGAACATCAGTAAGTTGGTGACAACTGAATTAGCATATATGTAGAAAAAGCAATAGAACCCCCAAACACTTAAATACATATCTGTTCATCATAAGTCGTATATTTATAATTTTCCTAATAAATAATCAAATGTACATAGACAGATAAGTAAAAACGGAAGGAGTTCATCTTTAAAGAAATAAGTGTTATTGAACAGTAAATAAAAATAGTACTCCCTCTGATCCAAAATTAAGTGTCGTGGTAGTACTAGTGTAAAAAATGACATTGCAAGCATTTTTTAAAATCAGGAATAACTAAACCAATACAAGACGGTAAATACAGTCTGGTGGTGGTGCATGGCATATACTCTAGATTCTACAGAGTTTCATGATTTCAGCCAACATTTTTACACTGTTTCATCCAAAAATGCATGGTCTGTACCTTATTTCTATTATTCATATAAATGAATTTCGTTTGCGTTAATCCTATCAAGCCCTGTCAGTGGTTGTGTAGTATATCTGGCCACTGGCATCCTAAATCTCGGGCTCTACCACCTGTAGCCTACAAAACTTGAGAAAGTAGTAGCAATTAATGTTTTATTATTTTAGGACAAAACTATCATGGCTCCCTGGAAACATAAAAAGAACTATCGCAGAAACTATTCAACTTTGCACTATGCAGTACATTTTACAATTTTAAAATGATGTGATTTTAAGTATTTGAAATAGCATGATTTACATTTTAAAATATGAAAAGCGGATTTTATATGGCAGCATGTTGAGGAACCGAAACAAGGACAGAGCCACTGTAGCACACAGTTCAAGGCATGTTTAGTTGCCTTCCACACTGGCACACTACCACACTTATGTGCCCCAAGTGTTGCAATCCACAATTTTAGAGGCGGCCAAATTGATCACCACACTAGTGGCAAAAGTTGGTTATCAAATATGTCTATGAAAACCAACAGGTGCGATAAAAGGCTATGAAAGTGTGGAACGCCATAACTGTGGCTGACTGGCTGCAACCAAACACTTACCGAACTTATCTGCCTAATATTTGGCAAGGTGTGGCTGCAAACCTACCAATCAAAAATGTGTTCTGCAAAACGAAGGTGTGATCCGAAACCAAGAAACGCCATTACATGTAGGAATAGGGTGGTGTAACCACAAATCGGATAGTGTGTGCTTTAGGCAGATGGAAGCAGTAGTATGTCCTACAATTCTTGAGACTGAAATATGACCGAATGCTTTAGGCCATGTTAGGAAGAGTAGTATTGTTTTTGCAAAGTTTCACAATTTAGTTCAAATTTGACATAAAGACCAAAAACTCTCCACGAAATACCATTTTTTCCCAACAGCCACTTCCAAAAAAGTATAGGTGTAAAACACATGAGCTTATAGCTTTCCCTTTTCAAAGAATCAGAGACCTACATCATATACACATATGTAACATATGTACTGAAAGAAAGCTTTATGGATACGATGATTATGTACATGAAGAGGCATAAGACATTTCTTAGCATAACAACGGTTGTTACGGACATTCGCATATTAACAAAATAGCGACATACTTTCTTTGCACCAGCAGCATATGTACAAGAGAAGTAGGTTTGTGTAACATGACATTTTTCACATAGGTGATCATGAATGTCGAAACATTTTGCCAAGCCAGTGTGCCCGCGTTGAATCGCGTGCATGGTACGCATACTGTTGGTGCTACGGAGGATGCTAGAATAACTTTCTTATTTTATACAATCAGATGCTAGTACATGTGTGGAGCATGGGTACTTGTCCTACGAGAAGAAGGTATGCAAAGCCAATAAATATTATTAGTTCAGGATGAGGGTGTTGTGGTGACAAGATGGACAATTCTTGCTAGCTATGACCTATCATTTCTTGAGACGAAAACATGATGGAAAGCTTTATGGGTTTATACAAAGGGTAAAACCCATTAAGTTGATAGTTTTGTATTTTCACAAGCCAGAAAACACAATATGTGTACCTGCCTCCGCAATAAAGACCTACATCATCAACATATATGTAGTGTACAGAAGCTTTATCGATCTGATTATGTGAAGCGACATAATACATTTCTTAGCATACAACAGTGAATATATGTGTAGAATTTCCATTTGAAACTGTATGTCATGGTAGATACACACACAGTGAATTTCCATTTGAAACTGTGTGTCATGGTAGATACACACGGTGCCAATTCACATCCACTCCATTTTTTCATAATTTGTTTACGACTTTTAGGATTTTCTCCCATTGCTTTGGAGCACCAGTAGCATATGTAGATGAGAACTCGAGAAGTAAGTTTGTATAAAATGATATTTTCACAGAACTACTCATAAGTGTTAGGCCACTTTGGCAAGCCGGTGTGTCGATGATAGATCATATACATGGCTAGGTGCTAGTGCTACAGAATATATTTTTTATTTCACGCAATCGGATATTCTAAACGCAACCAGTTAGAAGAAAAAAAACACTGGAATAGGTAGAATAATGCACAACAGAAGCTCTACAAAGATGTGTTTTTAGATGAAAATTCCCTTTTATATACCTCATAGCACCAACATCGTGCAACATTTCTTATGGTATAACCACCACCACCAAGCAGCAACACCGGAACATTGAAGGACCTCATGAATCTCACGCACTCCGCGTGCCCCTTAATGGATAGGTTGAAGCAGCCCAACCTGTCACCTGATAAGGAATCTGCTCCACACTGGAGCACCACCGCGCCGGGGCGGAAAATCTCCATAACCTTACCCATGATCGGCTTGAACAACGATTGATAGCTCTCGTCGTCGATGCCGTCATCCAACGGGACATTCAGGGAATAATACTTCCCTTTGGAGTGCCCAACGTCACGAATGTCTCCTGTCCCTGGGAAATAATCCCCAAACTTGTGGAATGAGACAGTCATCACCCTGTCCGTGGTGTAAAACGCCTCCTCCACGCCGTCCCCATGGTGGATGTCGATATCCACATACAGAACACGCTGTAAACGCGAATTATTAATTAACATGTTAAGAGAACACAATTTTGCAAAACTGAGGGGAACAAGGGTTGATAGATTAGATAAGATGGCAGGGCACGGAACATGCCTGGTGGTATTTGAGGAGCTCGAGGATGGCGAGGACGATGTCGTTGACGTAGCAGAAGCCGGAGGCCTCGCACTTCTTGGCGTGGTGGAGGCCGCCGGCCCAGTTGATGGCGATGTCGTGGCCGTGGTTGAGCTTGACGGCGCCCCCGACGGAGCCGCCGGCGTAGGTCTGGCAGAAGCTGTAGAGGCCGTCGAAGACGGGGCAGTCCTCGCCGACGTTGAAGCGCTTGAGCGCGCGGATCTGGTCCTGCTGCGTCTCCGGGGTGACGGAGCGGAGGAAGGAGACGTAGTCGTCGGCGTGGAAGCGGCAGAGGTCGCGGTCGCGGGCGGGGTGCGGCTTGAGCACCTGCATCTCGTCGAGGAGGCCGTAGTGGGCGAGCAGGGCGTGGGTCATGCGGATGCGGTGCGGCTTCATCGGGTGGCCCTGCCCGTAGTAGTAGTTGCCCACCTCCGCGTCGTAGAAGTAGCAGACGCGGCGCTTCGAGCCGTCCGCGCCGGTGGTGGGCAGCGAGTTGCCGCCGCCGCCGGCC
The DNA here is from genome assembly GCF_018294505.1 of Triticum aestivum. Taxonomy (NCBI): domain Eukaryota; kingdom Viridiplantae; phylum Streptophyta; class Magnoliopsida; order Poales; family Poaceae; genus Triticum; species Triticum aestivum. The sequence continues at coordinate 461,932,375 of NC_057814.1, read as the reverse complement.
GAGATGTCCATCGCGGGGGCAGGGGAGGCGCCTTCTCTCCTCCGCGCGTGTTTGCGCTTGCCTCTGTTTGTGGGTTTCGGTATCTCGGCTCTCGGCGGCGTTTGAGTTGGGAAAATGGGGAGGGCCGAGGGCGACGAGCGGATTTGGGGGAGGGTCGGAGACAGGAGAAAGGTTTTCCATTCGGCTATTCTTCGGCCTGTACGAGCCGTTGGATCGCGGATAGGTTCAGCAAGCCGCTCGGTTGTGCGACCAATCTCTGCCTGCTCCGGTGCTGCTTGACCGGTCGTCGTCAACCCTTGCGTGGCCGGAGAGAGAGTTTCGCAAAAATTGGACGTATATAAAATGTGATTCTCACTATAAAAATATGACAAGTACTCCCTCCGTTCCCAAATACTAGATCGGCAACACGCCGCGCGAGGGTGCCAGTCCCAACAATACGGTCAAGCGGTGGAAGATCAAACAACATGATGCATTTGTACGAAGATAAATTTAGCACATGTAACAGGATAACCGATTATCGGGTCAGGGGGTAAGAAGAAACACTCACTCTGTACCAGAAAAGTAGCATCACCGAGTTCAACACGGTCATGAGATCATAAAAGCTAACCCTTCCCAAGCAAGGCAGCATCCAATAGTGGCAATGGAGCCGATAGAACTACAAAGCCATAGTTAGGCATAAAACAGATAACTTGGTTCAGTGGCCTCCACGAGTGCCATTCCATTACCAAAAATAACCAACAAAATATCAGTGACCTATGTCCTGCTTCCAGATGCCTCTATTTTGTGCCCATCAAATTTAGCAAAATTTCTCATAACTCTTAAATATATCACTTTAAATATGAAAACTGATACATGCACACATATGTAACGAAATTAAACTTGACTAATGCAACAACAGAGTGAAAGTCTCATGAATATGAGAAGAGATGTTACAAATGTTGCATTCTTTTGACACAACCAATCCAAAGTGACTATTTCCATGGGCAATTTTTTCACGAGCTCTATTTAAATTATGTGTTTGATGAATATCAGTGGCTCGTGCATCCCTGTATCCCGCGGCTCCTCAGCCTGCCGATTAAGATCTCACGCATGACAGCCGCTCTTGCGAATTTGCAAATGACCCCTCAGCCAAAGCAGACCTTTGCTAAAATATCAATTTCTCAATTTGGATCTTCTCCAATCACTCCATGGCGGCGGCCCCGGCGAATCCTTCGACAACAGCTGCACTTAGCGGACCTCCACGTTCTTCTGCCTCAAACTGCCGCACGTCTCCTTTTGATGGCCGCGGCGAGATCCACCATGTTTGACCCGCCTTCGCGCACGGCGCCGTCTTGCCTATCCCTGACGCCAATTCTGCCGCAGGCCGCAACCAGCACAACATCTGCTGCTCCCTCGCATCCAACGTTTGCTCCTTGCCCTGACGACGTACGCCTGCTACACTTGTGTGAGCTGTGTAGCAACAAGGGTCACGTCTCTGGTTGTTTTTGTTCCAGCTTAATGTATCTAGCACCTGCAGATTGTAGCTTGTGAGCTCATTGCAATTGTTCTTTATTGAATGAATGTGTATGTTATTTCAGAGTATATACCGTAACTGTACATCGTTGGTGAGTATTGATCAGAACTCGGAATGTGAATGTATCTAGTACTTACGGGTTGCAAGCTTGTGAGTTCAAACAAGTGAATATAGCTTGTTGTGAATGCAAAAATTCAGAAATAAACAAATTTATTACTGCCTAGTGCTTGGTGGTCCGAGGTGTTCTGCAGTACATGATGTAATACAGATGAACCAGGGCATAATCTCAGCTGCTGCTTCTGCATTCCTTGTGACTCTGCATTCCTACTTTTCTTTCACATATTCACAAACAAGAACATGGTGATGTTCCTGCAAACTTCCAAAGCTGGAAGCTTAGAAACCAGAAGTGAATGTAAAGGTGTTGGCGACTGCAAAATTCTGAACAAAATCATTGTTTAATTAATTTTGGAGAATACAGGTTGATGTGGGTTTGGAAACTGAGTTGCTCCTTGCATGATTCCTATGCTACTGACAAACTTTTACACCTGATACATACTACAGATGGTACTAATTAAGCAACTAACAACCAAAAAAATTAATGAATCAATTATATGGCGAATTATACTATTATACAACTGACTAAAGGGACCAGTCACAGGCTGACCGTTTCTTGTGCTTGTATTACTCCTTGGTGAAAGTTGTTTATCATTTATATGAGAAAAACAGAGCATGCTTCAGGTTTATGTGAACATAATGTAACATGGTGCTATTGCTTGTTGCTACACTCCACTCAATACACATAAGATCACTCAGAATCGAGCTTACCCAGTAGGAACATGACTGACACGACCGCTAGCAGCAGAGGCGAAGCACGGATCACTCATAATCATCTGTGCAAGGAAAAATCGAGTACATCAAGTAACCTGCAGCGCAATGCACGCGTCAAATATAAAGCTGATGCTTCTACCATAGGGTGCTACCTAGTTTTCCGCCACACAACAATATGAATCTCATTCTAAAAAAGTAGAGCCAGACCAGGCCAAGACACATAATCCAGTATGAAGCTGACGTGACCGTAGGCCCCGGGAGGTTAGATGCATTGCTTATCATCCTAGTGAGATTTAAAGCCAAAATCAAGTTACAACTTGGTGTAACGTTTCCGTTAAAGGATCGCTGGTAAATGCTAAATTGTTTTTGTAAAAACTTGAGAGCCAAATATCTCTTCAGATCTTCTCTGTTATCCAACAACACCAATTAGAAGGCTCACACTAATAACCACCAAAGCACCAAAGCATACCACAAAGGAATCTATATAGACCTAAGCTTCTCTTCAACAGGTAGAAAACCCAGCAATGAAAAAGATAACCTAGCTAAATCCAAGGATCTACTTGACGGCAAGGCACCAAAAAACAAGAAAGCCCCCCAAAAGTCCTCTGTTGGAACCTAGCTACCTAAGAATCTTCTGCACAAGAAGAAACCCAAGACATTTTTGCAGCAACCTAGCCAGTCCTACTAAATGGTACATGAACATAAAAGGGGAAGGAGCTCAACCAGTAGGAGCATGACCAGCGTGGCCACCGGCGGCAGAGGTGAAGCAGATATCGCTCGGAATCACGCATGTAAGGAAGAACCCAACAACACGTGACATGCGAGTAGCACCAGCAAACAAATCAATAGGTTACTTCTAGGACATAGCAGAAAGTTACGAGAAATCATAGGTTCTACCAAGATCCAAGGAAGGAACAAAAAGCACATACCTATATTCCACACACAAAAAAGCAAAGATGAAAAGGGTACCACAAAAATACAAGCAAGTAATAATATTCTTATACTCTAGCCATCTACCAATATAAGAGTACAAGAAAAACACACCCATTGACCAGCATGCACACCAACAGAAACGACAGGCAAAATAAACTGATTCTAACAGCAGCTCCAGACAGGCAAGCTAAGGAAAATACATGGCCGTGAAAATGCAAGCCTGGCCTAAAATCAGAGAAGAGGAGAAGAAAGGGGTCGACCTGCAAAGTGGTGGACGAAGACGTAGCAAGCTGGCACAAATCAAATGATGAACCGGCCAGACAACGAGCACCTGCAAAGTCAGATAACGTAGAGGTTAAAAAACACTCCGTTTTAGCATATATGTTGAAGCATCGGAGCAAGGATTTTTTTGGAAAGTCAGATAACGTAGAGGTTAAACAAAAACTCAGTTTTAGCATATTCATACAGGACATGTCACGTTCAAAATTGAGATATACTCATATACCAATTACATGCATCAGTGTCAATCATAGGGTTCTACTTTGTAATCACACGGTTCAGACAGTTGTAAACATTGCTTCACATCTAGATAGCACTGAAGGAGCCATTGAACTTTGCTTCACATCAGTCACCCAACAGTCTTCAGCGCTTCTATATGTGTACACAGCAAAGGATCAATGGAGGATAGATGAAGTTCAGCATCCAGTCTGCTGCCGTAGCGATTACCTTCACGCCCATCCTGGAGATTTGGGGTCAATCTGACCAATCAATATAAAGAAACATCCCTCTTACTTGGAACCTAGCTAGCCCACTAATTCCAAACAAGCCAGCCTTTGATGCACAACGGAACAAAACCATCAGTATTCCATGCACAAAGAAACGACAATTGCAGGTCCTACCAGGATCTAGGCAAGGAACAAAAGGCATAGAGGCACATTTCACTAAAAAAGCAAAGAGAATAATACCCTTGCCTTTACCAAAAAAAGACAAGAAACAAAAGGTCCTCATTGGCCAAACTGCATACCAATCATATCACCATTCAACAATGGACCTAGCCCTGGAAACGAAGAGGAGTGGAAACGAGGAGGAGAAAAGGGGTTGACCTGCAGATCCACGAAGGGAGACGCACCAGGCTGCTACCAAACAATGCGCAGGCACATATCAACGGACGCACCGACCAGGGGATTGACCAAAAGCACAAGAATCCAGTTACAGCGGACCAATCTGCATGATAAACAAAGAAAAATCATTGATGAGCAGCAACCAACGAGCAAGAAGAACAAGGGGCATACAATGAAATGACGCGAAGACCAACTCCAGGAACGAGTGGGGCATCTTCTTCTTCCCCTGTGGCATCCTGTTCCTCTAACCCACGACCTCCATGGCCTCCACCCCTTCCTCCTAGCTCTCACATGTTGGCGTACAAGCAAGAGGAGGCAAAGGAAGGGCGCTCACCACAGCTCCTCTCACCCATCCCTGTGGTGGCACCCTCTGTTGCATTTTGCCGGCGGCGGCGGTGGTGTAGCCTTGTGACGGGAAGAGGCTGCGAGAGGAGAGCGCGCACGAGGAGGCGGTGACGCCGGGGAAGTGGACGGCGGGGGTCCGGCGGGCTGGGCGAAGGAGACGACGGCGGTGTGGCGAGCTGCTAGGGTTAGGGTTCGGGCGGAGGAGGCGTAGAGGAGGAGGAGGGATGAGCGAGTGCGGGAGGAGGCGGCGGGGGGTAGGTCTCCACCCACAGGAGCGCGGCCCCCTTTTATACCACCCCTGGGCGAATTGACTGAAATGCCCTCGGTGGGGCAGTCTAATTACACGCGGTGGCACGTTGGGAGTGTAACTATTCATTGTAGCAGTAGCTCTAGGTCGATCTGACGGCCCAGTTCGTCCCACCGCTCGATCCGACGCCCGAAAACGCATCAAGCGACTCGATCCAACGGCCGAAATGCCCTGAGCTCTGAGAAGCCTCAGGTTCTCCCAACTAACATAGTAGTATGATAAGTCTTTTTTAGAGATTTTACTATGGACTACATACGGAGCAAAATGAGTGAATCTACACTCTAAAATATGTCTATATACATCCGTATGTAGTTTGTAGTGGAATCTCTAAAAAGACTTATATCTTGGAACGGAGGGAGTATATTTTAACAAATGCTTTATGTAGGATTATTGGATAGCTTGCAGTATTAATATTTACCTGTTGATAAACTTGATATAAGACTGCACAAATCATACGTAAGTAATGCCTATTATGTAGACTTTAAATGTACAGTTTGATCATGACTATTCAAACTATCAAATCTGCCCTAACACTGCTATCAATCATATTAGGATGAAACTAGGACCGAAAAAATGGTACCAGAACTACACAATGGGACAACAATTCCTGATGTACAGATTATCGAGAAAAAGAGCTCATCAAGCATGTTACTTTCGAGCCTTCCATCCCATCCGCCTCTAGGAAGAATTTATTCTCTCATGAATGCATCCGTGAGCTAGAACACATCATTACAACTCAGAAGGCACACGTAAAAAGGAAAATGGTAGGTTTGAGCAAGACCTGAATGTGGTGCTTTTTGCCCAAATATAAAAAACTGAAGACCCCAAGAAAGCAGCTACTAGAGATTGAAGATGTCAAATGGATCAGCACAAGAAAACCATTGTCTTTGGGAAAAGGCAAAAACATATGGATCCAATGCTTAGTGACTTGATAAAGAATCATCAACATAATTATCCTTTGTCTTCTTTATAATGTTCGATACTATGTCTCATAGTTCTCATTGTAATTGTCAGGTTTCAATTTTAATGAAAGATCTATTGACTATGTTTGAATTCTCATATTCCATGGATTTAGAAATTGAATCTATTTTTCCTACATTTTCAAATTAAATTCAAAGTTGGTAGAAAAATGTCATAATATATAAATTGTAGCTTTTTTCTACCTGGACGGTAATTGTGACAGAAATGCAGGTCGTCACGCTTGTGTGGTCCCACATGTAAACAATCACGTCAGCATCTTCCGGGCCCATATGTCGGTACCATTGACCCGTCAAAACTGGTGCCCAACTTATTACTGAGGCCATCGTCAGTGATGAACCTCATCCGGACCCACATGGAAGCAGCCACGTCAGCATCTGTTCGAACCATTTGTGAGAATCTTTTACCGTCCAAACCGGTGAACCTATTATTGGTGACAGATCGTCGTTGCCAAAAATAACCTTAGATGGCAAATCGGTGTATGATAGGTAACAGTTTGGGTCACCACCGAAAATGGTCATTCGTGACACAATCGGGTTCGTCACCTAAGACACGATCTTAGGTGACAGAAAAATTAGAATTGTGAAGACTTTTTTGGTGACGACGCTTCGGTGACGGCCGAAAACCATACCAGACCATTTCGATGACGAAAACCGGTTTTATGTGACACAATGAACCATCACAAAAACCTCACTTTGTAGTGGGTATAAATAGACCATTGGGCATCGGAGGAAAGCCAAAGGGGGCACAAGCTATAGGTGCCCCCCTAAGACCCCCTAGTCCTAGGGTGCCTAGGCACTCGGGTGACCCCTGCTGCAGGACCCTAGCTCTTCAGTCTTCTGGTGACTTGAAACTTTTTGAACCATTCTTATTTTATTTTTGCTCAGACTTTTTTGAGGATTTTCCTATTAAAACATGAATTTGCACTAGGCACTGGATTAATATGTTAGTCCAATAAGATTCAATAAAAATATGCCCCAAGGTGTATGTAAGTGAAAGCAATATAGCATGAATCATAAAAAAAATATCAATACGTTTGAGACGTATCTGGGGCCTATTGGAAGAACAGTTTGAAAGAAGAAGAAAAATAAGCATTGCAGCTCATATCACAAAACTGGCCTACAACCCGAGGGCTACTGCCTATATTAAGCAAATTTACATTACTTAATAGAAAGTCTTGAGTTTACCTTGGCGACTGGCACGATGGCAGCCGCTAGATCCTTGATCGCCCCTTCATAGTGTTTTCTCTCCTTGCTAAGAGCTTGGAAGCAGTCTTCATTCTCAGGGTAAAGAATGGCTTGTTCCACAACTTGTTGTTAGCCCGCTTCGCCCTCACTCATCGCGCCTCCGATGACGCCATGAACATTTCTGACGTCGCGGGCTCCTCTCGTGTGGCAGCGGCAACTGATGCCAAAGCAGCAGCCGGCGTGCTCGCATGCGCCCTAGCAACAACCTCACTTACGGTGTCCCGGCTAGGGGGCCTCTCACCATGTCGACTCCCAGCCTGATGGGCCGGGCTAAGGAACCCCTTGTTGATTCCGTCCTAGGCAACTTTGGCGGCTCGTGGCGATCTACAATGAAAATGAAGAAGACTTGTGGTTCAAGGCAAGGACTCCATATACGTTGAGGACTCTCCTCCACCAACATAGCCTGCCAGGACTCTTGTATTCCTAGTGTTTGGTACCTTATATAAACCGAGGCTAGGCTAGTCGATAGAACACATTAGACATCATACAATGTCGTGGTAGATTACATGTACTCTGTATTTACCCCAATGCAATAACCACAAGGAGGACGGAGGGTATTATCTCCTTGGAGAGCCTGAACCTGCGTAAAATCCGGTGTATTTGTTACCGTCATTCCTGAAGGAAATATGCCCTAGAGGCAATAATAAAGTTGTTATTTATATTTCCTTATATCATGATAAATGTTTATTATCCATGCTAGAATTGTATTAACCGGAAACTTAGTACATGTGTGAATACATAGACAAACAGAGTGTCACTAGTATGCCTCTACTTGACTAGCTCATTGAATCAAAGATGGTTAAGTTTCCTAGCCATAGACATGAGTTGTCATTTGATTAACGGGGTCACATCATCAGAGAATGATGTGATTGACTTGACCCATTCCGTTAGCTTAGCACTTGATCGTTTAGTATGTTGCCATTGCTTTCTTCATGACTTATACACGTTCCTATGACTATGAGATTATGCAACTCTCGAATACCGGAGGAACACTTTGTGTGCTACCAAACGTCACAATGTAACTGGGTGATTATAAAGGTGCTCTACAGGTGTCTTCGATTGTACTTGTTAGGTTGACATAGATCAAGATTAGGATTTGTCACTCCGATTGTCGGAAAGGTATCTATGGGCCCTCTCGGTAATGCACATCACTATAAGCCTTGCAAGCAATGTAACTAATGAGTTAGTTGCGGGATGATGCATTACGGAATGAGTAAAGAGACTTGCCGGTAACGAGATTAAACTAGGTATTGAGATACCGACGATCGAATCTCGGGCAAGTAACATACCGATGACAAAGGGAACAACATATGTTCTTATGCGGTTTGACCGATAAAGATCTTCGTAGAATATGTGGGAGCCAATATGAGCATCCAGGTTCTGCTATTGGTTATTGACCGGAAACGTGTCTCGGTCATGTCTACATAGTTCTCGAACCCGTAGGGTCCGCACGCTTAACGGTCGGTGACGATCGATATTATGAGTTTATGTGTTTTGATGTACCGAAGGTAGTTCGGAGTCCCGGATGAGATCGGGGACATGACGAGGAGTCTCGAAATGGTCGAGACGTAAAGATCGATATATTGGAAGCCTATATTTGGACATCGGAATGGTTTCGGGTGAAATCGGGATTTTACCGAAGTACCGGGAGGTTACCGGAACCCCACGGTAATTGTATGGGCCTTAATGGGCCATAGTGGAGAGAGAGAGGAGGCCAGGGTAGGCCGTGCGCCCCCTCCCCCTCTGGTCCGAATTGGACTAGGAGGGGGTGATGACCCACAAGTATAGGGGATCTATCGTAGTCCTTTCGATAAGTAAGAGTGTCGAACCCAACGAGGAGTAGAAGGAAATGATAAGCGGTTTTCAGCAAGGTATTCTCTGCAAGTACTGAAATAAGTGGTAACAGATAGTTTTGTGATAGGATAATTTGTAACGAGCAACAAGTAACAAAAGTAAATAAAGTGCAGCAAGGTGGCCCAATCCTTTTTGTAGCAAAGGACAAGCCTGGACAAACTCTTATATAGAGAAAAGCGCTCCCGAGGACACATGGGAATTATCGTCAAGCTAGTTTTCATCACGTTCATATGATTCACGTTCGGTACTTTGATAATTTGATATGTGGGTGGACCAGTGCTTGGGTGCTGTTCTTACTTGAACAAGCATCCCACTTATGATTAACCTCTATTGCAAGCATCCGCAACTACAACAAAATTATTAAGGTAAACCTAAGCATAGCATGAAACATATGGATCCAAATCAGCCCCTTACGAAGCAACGCATAAACTAGGGTTTAAGCTTCTGTCACTCTAGCAACCCATCATCTACTTATTACTTCCCAATGCCTTCCTCTAGGCCCAAATAATGGTGAAGTGTCATGTAGTCGATGTTCACATAATACCACTAGAGGCTAGACAACATACATCTCATCAAAATATCTAACTAATACCAAATTCACATGACTACTAATAGCAAGACTTCTCCCATGTCCTCAGGAACAAACGTAACTACTCACAAAGCATATTCATGTTCATAATCAGAGGGGTATTAATATGCATAAAGGATCTGAACATATGATCTTCCACCAAATAAACCAACTAGCATCAACTACAAGGAGTAATCAACACTACTAGCAACCTACTAGTACCAATCCCGGACTTGAAGACAAGAATTGGATACAAGAGATGAACTAGGGTTTTGAGTGGAGATGGTGCTGGTGAAGATGTTGATGGAGATTTCCCTCTCCCGATGAGAGGAGCGTTGGTGATGATGATGGCGATGATTTCCCCCTCCCGGAGGGAAGTGTCCCCGGCAGAACAGCTCTGCCGCAGCCCTAGATTGGTTCCGCCTCGTGGCGGCGGAGTCTCATCCCGAAAGGTTTCTTATGATTTTTTCCTCGACGAAAGACTTCATATAGCAGAAGATGGCCACCGGAGAGCCAACATGGGGCCCACGAGGTAGGGGGGCGCGCCCTGGGGGGTAGGGCGCGCCCCCAGCCTCGTGGACAGGTGGTGGCCCCCCTGACGTATTTCTTCCGCTTAGTATTTTTTATTATTTCCAAAAATAACTTTCATGGAGTTTCAGGACTTTGGGAGTTGTGCAGAATAGGTCTCTAATATTTGCTCCTTTTCCAGCCCAGAATTCCAGCTGCCGGCATTCTCCCTCCTTATGTAAACCTTGTAAAATAAGAGAGAATAGGCATAAGTATTGTGACATAACATGTAATAACAGCCCATAATGCGGTAAATATCGATATAAAAGCATGATGCACTCGAAGCATAAAGGCACGTGCTGACGAACGCGGTTGATGTAGTCGTACGTCTTCACGATCGACCGATCCTCAGTACCGAACGTACGGCACCTCCGTGTTCAGCACACGTTCAGCTCAGCGACGCCCCGCGAACTCACAATCCAGTAGAGCTTCGAGGGCGAGCTTCGTCAGCACGTGCCTTTATGCTTTTATGCTTCGAGTGCATCATGCTTTTATATCGATATTTATTGCATTATGGGCTGTTATTACACATTATGTCACAATACTTATGCCTATTCTCTCTTATTTTACAAGGTTTACATAAGGTGGGAGGATGCCGGCAGCTGGAATTCTGGGCTGGAAAAGGAGCAAATATTAGAGACCTATTCTGCACAACTCCAAAAGTCCTGAAACTCCACGAAAGTTATTTTTGGAAATAATAAAAATACTGAGCAGAAGAAATACGTCAGGGGGCCTCCACGTGTCCACGAGGGTGGGGGCGCGCCCTACCCCCCTGGGCGTGTCCCCTGCCTCATGGGCCCCCTGTTGGCCCTCCGGTGCCCATCTTCTGCTATATGAAGTCTTTCGTCCGAAGAAAAATCATAAGCAAGCTTTCGGGACGAGACTCCGCCGCCACGAGGCGGAACCTTGGCGGAACCAATCTAGGGCTCCGGCAGAGCTGTTCTGTCGGCGACACTTCCCTCCGGGAGGGGGAAATCATCGCCATCGTCATCACCAACGCTCCTCTCATCGGGAGAGGGCAATCTCCATCAACATCTTCACCAACACCATCTCCTCTCAAACCCTAGTTCATCTCTTGTATCCAATTCTTGTCTCATAGTCTGGGATTGGTACCTATAGGTTGCTAGTAGTGTTGATTACTCCTTGTAGTTGATGCTAGTTGGTTTATTTTGTGGAAGATCATATGTTCAGATCCTATATGCATATTAATACTGCTCTGATTATGAACATGAATATGCTTTGTGAGTAGTTACGTTTGTTCCTGAGGACATGGGAGAAGTCTTTGCTATTAGTAGTCATGTGAATTTGGTATCCGTTCGATATTTTGATGAGATGTATGTTGTATATCCTCTAGTGGTGTTATGTGAACGTCGACTACATGACACTTCACCATTATTTGGGCCTAGAGGAAGGCATTGGGAAGTAATAAGTAGATGATGGGTTGCTAGAGTGACAGAAGTTTAAACCCTAGTTTATGTGTTGCTTCGTAAGGGGCTGATTTGGATCCATATGTCTCATGCTATGGTTAGGTTTACCTTAATACTTTTGTTGTAGTTGCGGATGCTTGCAATAGAGGTTAATCATAAGTGGGATGCTTGTCCATGTAAGGACAGCACCCAAGCACCGGTCCACCCACATATCAAATTATCAAAGTACCGAACGCGAATCATATGAACGTGATGAAAACTAGCTTGACGATAATTCCCATGTGTCCTCGGGAGCGCTTTTCTCTATATAAGAGTTTGTCCAGGCTTGTCCTTTGCTACAAAAAGGATTGGGCCACCTTGCTGCACTTTATTTACTTTTGTTACTTGTTGCTCGTTACAAATTATCCTATCACAAAACTATCTGTTACCTATTATTTCAGTGCTCGCAGAGAATACCTTGCTGAAAACCGCTTATCATTTCCTTCTACTCCTCGTTGGGTTCGACACTCTTACTTATCGAAAGGACTACGATAGATCCCCTATACTTGTCGGTCATCAAGACTCTTTTCTAGCGCCGTTGCCGGGGAGTGAAGCGCCTTTGGTAGGTGGAATTTGGTAAGGAAAAATTTATATAGTGTGCTGAAATTTACTGTCACTTGTTACTATAGAAAGCAATCCTCTGAGGGGCTTGTTCGAGGTATCTTCACCCCGACCAGTAGAGCAAAGAGTTGCTCCTCAACCTACTCAACCTACTGAACCTACTGAAGATCAAAATGTTTACTTCGAAATTCCTTCGGGTATGTTAGAAAAACTGCTGGCTAATCCTTTTGCAAGAGACGAAACAAAGCATCCTGATGAGCACCTAATATATGTGGATGAAGTTTGTGGATTATTTAAGCTTGCAGGTGTGCCCGGTGATGTTATTAAGAAGAAGGTCTTCCCTTTATCTTTGAAGGGAGACGCATTGACATGGTATAGGCTATGTGATGATACGGGATCATGGAACTACAAACGATTGAAATTGGAATTTCATCAAAAAAATTATCCTATGCATCTTGTTCATCGTGATCGCAATTATATATATAATTTTTGGCCTCGCGAAGGAGAAAGCATCGCTCAAGCTTGGGGGAGGCTTAAATCAATCTTATATTCATGCCCCAATCATGAGCTCCCAAGAGAAATAATTATTCAAAGTTTTTATGCTCGGCTTTCTGATAACAATCGCACCATGCTCGATACTTCTTGTGCTGGCTCTTTTATGATGAAGACTATTGAATTCAAATGGGATTTATTGGAAAGAATTAAACGCAACTCTGAAGATTGGGATCTCGACGAAGGTAAGGAGTCAGGTATGACACCTAAGTTTGATTTTGTTAAATCTTTTATGGATACCGATGTTTTCCGTAAATTTAGCACTAAGTATGGACTTGACTCTGAGATAGTAGCTTCCTTTTGTGAATCTTTTGCTGCTCATATTGATCTCCCTAAGGAGAAGTGGTTTAAATATCATCCTCCCATAGAAGTAAAAGTAGTTGCACCTATTAAAGTTGAAGAAAAGACTATCACTTATAATGATCCTATTGTTCCTACTTCTTATGTTGAGAAACCACCTTTCCCTGTTAGGATAAAGGATCATGCTAAAGCTTCAACTGTGGTTCGTAAAAGCAATATTAGAACTTATACACCTCCTGAGCAAATTAAAGTTGAACCTAATATTGCTATTGTTAAAGATCTCTTGTCTGATAATATTGATGGGCATGTTATTCATTTCCGTGATGAAGCTGCTAGAATTGCTAGACCTGACACTAAAAATAAACATAGACCTGTCGTAGGCATGCCTGTTATTTCTGTTAAAATAGGAGATCATTGTTATCGTGGCTTGTGTGACATGGGGGATAGTGCAAGTGCAATAGCCCATTCCTTATACACAGAAATTATGCATGATATTGCACCTGCTGAGATAGAAGATATTGATGTTACAATTAAGCTTGCGAATAGAGATACTATTTCACCAGTAGGGATTGTTAGAGATGTTGAAGTCTTGTGTGGGAAAGTTGAATACCCTGCTGATTTTCTTGTTCTTGGTTCCCCACAAGATAACTTTTGTCCCATCATATTTGGTAGACCCTTCTTGAATACCGTTAATGCTAAGATAGACTGCGAAAAGGATGTTGTTACTATTGGTCTAGGTGATATGTCTCATGAGTTTAATTTTTCTAAATTTCGTAGACAACACCGTAAAGAGGAATTACCTAGTAAGGATGACATTATTGGTCTTGCTTCTATTGCCGTGCCTCCTAGTGATCCTTTAGAACAATATTTGCTAGACCATGAAAATGATATGTTTATGAATGAAAGAAGGGAAATAGATGAAGTATTATTTAAACAGGAACCCATCCTGAAACACAATTTGCTTGTTGAAATCCTAGGGGATCCTCCTCCACCCAAGGGCGATCCCGTGTTTGAGCTTAAACCGTTACCTAATACTCTTAAATATGCTTATCTTGAAGAAAAAGATATATCATGTTATTATTAGTGCTAACCTTTCAGACCATGAAGAAGAGAGATTATTGAAAACTCTGAAGAAGCACCGCGCTGCTATTGGATATACTCTTGATGATCTTAAGGGCATTAGTCCCACTCTATGTCAACACAAAATAAATTTGGAGGAAGATGCCAAACCAGTTTGTGATCATCAACGCCGGCTGAATCCTAAGATGAAGGAAGTGGTAAGAAAAGAAATACTAAAGCACCTTGAGGCAGGTATAATTTATCCCATTGCTGATAGTCAGTGGGTAAGTCCTGTCCATTGTGTCCCTAAGAAGGGAGGTATTACCGTCGTTCCTAATGATAAAGATGAGTTGATCCCGCAAAGAATTATTACACGTTATAGGATGGTAATTGATTTCCGCAAATTAAATAAGGCTACTAAAAAAGATCATTACCCCTTACCTTTTATCGATCAAATGCTAGAAAGATTATCCAAACATACACATTTTTGCTTTCTAGATGGTTATTCTGGTTTTTCTCAAATACCTGTGTCAGCCAATGATCAATCAAAGACTACTTTTACTTGCCCTTTTGATACTTTTGCTTATAGACGTATGCCTTTTGGTTTATGTAATGCACCTGCTACCTTTCAAAGATGCATGATGGCTATATTCTCTGACTTTTGTGAAAAGATTTGTGAGGTTTTCATGGATGATTTCTCCGTTTATGGATCCTCTTTTGATGATTGCTTGAGCAACCTTGATCGAGTTTTGCAGAGATGTGAAGAAACTAATCTTGTCTTGAATTGGGAAAAGTGCCACTTTATGGTTAATGAAGGTATTGTCTTGGGGCATAAAGTTTCTGAAAGAGGTATTGAGGTTGATAAAGCCAAGGTTGATGCTATTGAAAAGATGCCATGTCCCAAGGACATCAAAGGTATAAGAAGTTTCCTTGGTCACGCCGGATTTTATAGGAGGTTCATTAAGGGCTTCTCAAAAATTTCTCGGCCTCTGACTAATTTATTACAAAAAGATATACCATTTGTCTTTTATGATGATTGTGTAGAAGCATTTGAAATACTTAAGAAAGCATTGATCTCTGCACCTATTGTTCAGCCACCTGATTTTAATTTACCCTTTGAAATTATGTGTGATGCTAGTGATTATGCTGTAGGTGCTGTTCTAGGGTAAAGAGTTGATAAGAAATTAAATGTTATTCAATATGCTAGTAAAAATCTAGACAATGCCCAGAGAAATTATGCTACTACCGAGAAAGAATTCTTAGCAGTCGTATTTGCTTGTGATAAGTTCAGACCTTATATTGTTGATTCTAAAGTAACTATTCACACGGATCATGCTGCTATTAAATATCTTATGGAAAAGAAAGATGCTAAACCTAGACTTATTAGATGGGTTCTCCTGCTACAAGAATTTGATTTGCATATTGTTGATAGAAAAGGAGCTGAGAACCCCGTTGCAGACAACTTGTCTAGGTTAGAAAATGTTCTTGATGACCCACTACCTATTGATGATAGCTTTCTGATGAACAACTGAATGTCATAAATACTTCTCGTACTGCTCCATGGTATGCTGATTATGCTAACTATATTGTTGCTAAATTTATACCACCTAGTTTCACATACCAGCAAAAGAAAAAGTTTTTCTATGATTTGAGACATTACTTCTGGGATGACCCACATCTTTATAAAGAAGGAGTAGATGGTGTTATTAGACGTTGTGTACCTGAGCATGAACAGGAACAGATCCTACGCAAGTGTCACTCCGAAGCTTATGGAGGACACCACGCTGGAGATAGGACTGCACATAAGGTATTGCAATCTGGTTTTTATTGGCCTACTCTCTTCAAGGATGCCCGTAAGTTTGTCTTATCTTGTGATGAATGTCAAAGAATTGGTAATATTAGTAGACGTCAAGAAATGCCTATGAACTATTCACTTGTTATTGAACCATTTGATGTTTGGGGCTTTGATTATATGAGACCTTTTCCTGCCTCTAATGGATACACACATATTTTAGTTGCTGTTGATTACGTTACTAAGTGGGTAGAAGCTATTCCAAATAGTAGTGCTGATCATAACACCTCTATTAAGATGCTTAAGGAAGTTATTTTTCCGAGGTTTGGAGTCCCTAGATATTTAATGACTGATGGTGGTTCACATTTTAGTCATGGTGCTTTTCGTAAAATGCTTGCAAAGTATGATGTTAATCATAGAATTGCATCTCCCTATCACCCGCAGTCTAGTGGTCAAGTAGATTTGAGTAATAGAGAGCTCAAATTAATTTTGCAAAAGACTGTTAATAGATCTAGAAAGAATTGGTCCAAGAAACTTGATGATGCATTATGGGCCTATAGAACTGCATATAAAAATCCTATGGGTATGTCTCCGTATAAAATGGTTTATGGAAAAGCATGTCACTTACCTCTCGAACTAGAACATAAGGCATATTGGGCTATTAAAGAGCTCAATTATGATTTCAAACTTGCCGGTGAGAAGAGGTTATTTGACATTAGCTCACTTGATGAATGGAGAACCCAAGCCTACGAAAATGCCAAGTTGTTTAAAGAAAAGTTAAATGATGGCATGACAAAAGAATACAAAAGCGTGAGTTTAATGTAGGTGATTATGTATTGCTATACAACTCTCGTTTAAGATTTTTTGCAGGAAAACTTCTCTCTAGATGGGAAGGCCCTTACGTTATCGAGGAGGTCTATCGTTCCGGTGCCATAAAAATCAACAACTTCAAAGGCACAAATCCGAAGGTGGTGAACGGTCAAAGAATTAAACATTATATCTCAGGTAATCCTATAAATGTTGAAACCAATGTTATTGAAATCGTAACCCCGGAGGAATACATAAGGGACACTTTCCGGAACGTTTCAGACTCCGAAAAGGAATAGGTAGGTGGTACGGTAAGTAAACCGACTCCAAAACAGTTTTTATGGCAATATTTCTCCGTTTTGGAATATTTAGAAAAATAGAAAAATAAGAAGCAGTCTGGGAAGGACACGAGGGCTCCACGAGGGTGGAGGGCGCGCCCTACCCCCCTGGGCGCGCCCCCCTACCTTGTGGGCACCTCGCTCGCTCTCCGGACTCCGTTTTCTTGCATGATACGTATTTTGGTCGGTAAAAATTCATTATATAATCTCCCGAAGGTTTTGACTCCTGTATCACGCAAATATTCTCTGTTCTTGTTTTGAGCTGTTGCTGCTGCAGATTAGAACAAGATGTCTTCTCAAGAGTCAGTCGGGGAGAGCCGGGTGTCTCATCCGGCATCGAGACCAAGGACAAACAGCGATGCTGACCACTTTGGGCCAGCAACGGAAGAAGAGATGGAGGCTGATTTGATGAGGATAGATGCCATGGAGGATCAAGAAGTCACTTCTCGCTTCCGAGCTGGGTTCACGAGGGGGGAACTAAAGAGCTCAGCTATTCCAACCTCGGTTATCCCTTCCAATGTTAGATTTCTTTCTTATGAAAATATGAAGAAGAGTGTCACTTGTTCTCCCGCAGCTATGCAACACCCTTGGGTGCAAGGAGCTATAGCCGTTACAGGGAAGCTTCGTAAGGAGAAAATGGGCCTCAAGCAGCAACTCAATAAGCTCGCGGAAGAGAATCGTATCCTGAGGGGAATTATCGCCAAGAATATCACATCACCATCCCCGAAGAAGGAGACATAATCACATGGGTATGGGCACTCCCCTTGGCAACTGCCAAGCTTGGGGGAGGTGCCGCGGTATCGTATCACAACCACATCTCCTTTCTTTACCGTTTTTCTTAGTTCGATCCTTTTATTAGTATCTTGATCCGGTAGAATAATGTTTTGGTGTGATCTAGTTTTGAGTTTTGCTTTATGATCTCTCTATGTAATCGAGTCCGTGAGCTATATAATAAAGATTAGTGTTGAGTCAAGGGCTTGATTATTTTGCCATGATCTTGAGTGAATAAAAGAAAAGAGAAAAGAATAAAAAGAAACAAAGAGATCATGTTGATCTTATTGAGAGTAATGACTTCACATAGAAAGAGTATGATGATTAAAAATTGTTGAGAGTTGACAAACATAGCTTTGGTCATCGTTGCAATTAATAGGAAGTAATAAAGAAAGAGATGTTTCACATATAAATATACTATCTTGGACATCTTTTATGATTGGGAGCACTCATTAAAATATGACATGCTAAAGAGTTGATGTTGGACAAGGAAGACAACGTAATGGGTTATGTTTTCTTATATCTGAGATAAAGTATATTGTCATGGATCATCCAACATGTTGAGCTTGCCTTTCTCCCTCATGCTAGCCAAATTCTTTACACCAAGTAGAGATACTACTTGTGCTTCCAAATACCCTTAAACCAGTTCTGCCATGAGAGTCCACCATATCTACCTATGGATTGAGTAAGATCCTTCAAGTAAGTTGTCATCGGTGCAAGCAATAAAAATTGCTCTCTAAATATGTATGATTGATTGGTGTGGAGGAAATAAGCTTTATACGATCTTGTGATGTGGAAGAAATAAAGGCGACGGACTGCATAATAAAGGTTCATATCACAAGTGGCAATATAAAGTGACGTTCTTTCGCATTAAGATTTTGTGCATCCAACCCTGAAAGCGCATGGCAACCTCTGCTTCCCTCTGCGAAGGGCCTATCTTTAATTATTATCCTCTATCTTATGCAAGAGTCATGGTGATCTTCACCTTTCCTTTTTACATTTTATCCTTTGCAAGCACAGGGTGTTGGAAAGATCCTGATAGATATATCTAATTGGATGTAAGTTAGCATGAGTTATTATTGTTGACATTACCCTTGAGCTAAAAGGTTGGTAGGCGAAACTATAAGCCCCTATCTTTCTCTGTGTCCGGTTAAAACTCCGTAACCACAAGTATTGCGTGAGTGTTAGCAATTATGAAAGACTAAATGATAGTTGAGTATGTGGACTTGCTAGAAAGCTCTGGCATAGACTCTTTCTGATGTTATGATAAATAACAATTGCCTCAATGACTGAGATTATAGTTTGTTAGTTCTCAATAAAGTTTCTGATTCATACTTTGCGTTGTGAATAGATTATTACTTGAGCACAAGAAATCATATGACAATATTCATATATGTTGCTGTTATGAGAATAATCATGATGCCTTCATGTCCGTATTTTATTTTATCGACACCTCTACCTCTAAACATGTGGACATATTTATCGTTATCGGCTTCCGCTTGAGGACAAGCGAGGTCTAAGCTTGGGGGAGTTGATACGTCCATTTTGCATCATGCTTTTATATCGATGTTTATTGCATAATGGGCTGTTATTACACATTATGTCACAATACTTATGCCTATTCTCTCTTATTTTACAAGGTTTACATAAGGTGGGAGAATGCCGGCAGCTGGAATTCTGGGCTGGAAAAGGAGCAAATATTAGAGACCTATTCTGCACAACTCCAAAAGTCCTGAAACTCCACGAAAGTTATTTTTGGAAATAATAAAAATACTGAGCGGAAGAAATACGTCAGGGGGGCCTCCACGTGTCCACGAGGGTGGGGGGCGCGCCCTACCCCCCTGGGCGTGTCCCCTGCCTCATGGGCCCCCTGTTGGCCCTCCCGTGCCCATCTTCTGCTATATGAAGTCTTTCGTCCGAAGAAAAATCATAAGCAAGCTTTCGGGACGAGACTCCGCCGCCACGAGGCGGAACCTTGGCGGAACCAATCTAGGGCTGCGGCAGAGCTGTTCTGCCGGGGACACTTCCCTCCGGGAGGGGGAAATCATCGCCATCGTCATCACCAACGCTACTCTCATCGGGAGAGGGCAATCTCCATCAACATCTTCACCAGCACCATCTCCTCTCAAACCCTAGTTCATCTCTTGTATCCAATTCTTGTCTCATAGTCTGGGATTGGTACCTGTAGGTTGCTAGTAGTGTTGATTACTCCTTGTAGTTGATGCTAGTTGGTTTATTTTGTGGAAGATCATATGTTCAGATCCTATATGCATATTAATACTCCTTTGATTATGAACATGAATATGCTTTTGATTAGTTACGTTTGTTCCTGAGGACATGGGAGAAGTCTTGCTATTAGCAGTCATGTGAATTTGGTATTCGTTTGATATTTTGATGAGATGTATGTTGTATATCCTCTAGTGGTGTTATGTGAACATCGACTACATGACACTTCACCATTATTTGGGCCTAGAGGAAGGCATTGGAAAGTAATAAGTAGATGATGAGTTACTAGAGTGACAGAAGCTTAAACCCTAGTTTATGCGTTGCTTCGTAAGGGGCTGATTTGGATCCGTATGTCTCATGCTATGGTTAGGTTTACCTTAATACTTTTGTTGTAGTTGCGGATGCTTGCAATAGAGGTTAGTCATAAGTGGGATGCTTGTCCATGTAAGGACAACACCCAAGCACCGGTCCACCCACATATCAAATTATCAAAGTACCGAACGCGAATCATATGAACGTGATGAAAACTAGCTTGACGATAATTCCCATGTGTCCTCGGGAGCGCTTTTCTCTATATAAGAGTTTGTCCAGGCTTGTCCTTTGCTACAAAAAGGATTGGGCCACCTTGCTGCACTTTATTTACTTTTGTTACTTGTTGCTCGTTACAAATTATCCTATCACAAAACTATCTGTTACCTATTATTTCAGTGCTTGCAGAGAATACCTTGCTGAAAACCGCTTATCATTTCCTGCTACTCCTCGTTGGGTTCGACACTCTTACTTATCGAAAGGACTACGATAGATCCCCTATACTTGTGGGTCATCATGGGCTGCCATACTCTTTCCTAGACTCCAGGTTGGTGCATCAAAGGAAAACTCTATGGGCTCAGTGACTGGCGTAAACGTCCTTCCTGGAACTTGAACTTGAATCATCCAGCGCTCCTCTTCTGGTAAGGTTGCGTTGTAAGTCCCTGTGAAGCTTGATATTCCAATGTTCAGGTATCTAGTGACTTCCTTCAGGTGACGTCCAAAAGGGGTGTCTTCATCTGGTTGCGTGAACTTGATCCTTGCGTCCGCCATCCTAAAGAGTAGAAAATGGAGAGGAGTCAGAAATGAGAAGAGAGTAGTGATCTAGGGCTTTAGCTTAGTGGTCGTGTCCTACAGTCAGCGTGTGCTCTGATACCATCTTGTAGCGACCAGACCTCAAATAGTCTGATCTCTATGCATCAGTGTCATCCCTGGATCGGTAATGCTGACACACACAATACTTGAAGGATTTATAACAGAGTAGCAATCACACACTTATTACATCGAATGTCTCAAAAGAGAACTTATTCCAAATAATATGGCTTAAGGCCATCTAAATACGATAACAGTGGAAGGCTTGGAAGATAAAGTGAGTCCATCAACTCCAATGACATCACTGAGTGAAAGACCACGACCTAAGGCACCTCACTCGTCGTCTGAAAAGTCTGCAACATGATACGTTGCAGCCCAAAAACGGGTCAGCACATGGAATATGCTGGCAATATAACACAAAAGAGTAATGAACAGAATAAGGATATCACTACATGCATATAAGGCTGGTGGAGGCTGTATGGTTAATATGTTTTGCGAAAAGCCAATTTTTCCCTACAACAAAGAAATAAGTTTTATTTAACTATCATGGTGGTTGTTAAACATTGAGAATGGTAAACCCCATCTCAATCCCAATTAAAAGTAATTAATAACCCAATCAAGTTTTATAATTAAGAGTGATGAGATCCACATGATAATCCAAGAACCAGATACTCAAGACGTCCATAACCGGGGACACTGCTAACCATGATTAGTTTGTACACTCCGTAGAGGTTTGCGCACTTTTCCCCACAAGACTCGATCTCCTCCATTGGATTTCTCGCACTACATGGTGTTTGAGAAACGGATGACCGAGACACAGTCTTTCAGAAGCGTTAACTCTTTACTCTGGGTAGACAGTACCACCTACATCTGCTAGCCTACCACTGAAAGAGGTCACACAACATACTCAACTATGCCAGAGCCCATAATGGCTTGTGGCCGCACACGGAAGTTTCTAGCATGAATAATCTCATGATCCCTTTGATCCTGGGTGGCAGTCCATAGGAAAATCACACGGTACCCCGAGATTTCCAAAAAAATACAGGCAATCACTGGGTTCCCCAGGTGCCTCAATCCACCTAGATTTGTATTAAAGTTGCCACCTTAAGTTAACCATTACTTAACAATACTCACATCTGTCATGAATACTCTCAAACTCAAACCACGTATACGAGCATAGCATAGCAATATAAGCAACGTAGAAGTAACTCCCATAGGTTTGATAATAAACAGGTGAATAGGTACTACCTCATCTACTTCCCAAACCCACAAATTAAATTAGATCCTAACCAATGCAATTGTTTGTGGATTGATCTAATGCAATAAAACTGGGTAGTAAAGAGGTATGATCAAAGTGTTACTTGCCTTGCTGATGATCCGTGAAACCTAGAGACTCGTAGTAGCACGCTTTGCACTCCGGGTACTCTATCGCAAACAAACAAACATACAATAAGCAATCAAACAACAATGCACGGGTAAAACTCAAATAATAGATGTAACCAGAAATTTCAACTTAAGAACTCCGGTTTGCAAAAAGAATCAAATCAAACGAAACAACGAAACTCAAACCGCGAAAGAAACAAGCTTCGTTTGCTAATCTGGACTAAAGTCAATTTTTATAGTGGCAAAAACATGTTTAAGTTGGTTAAACAGAAAGAGGGTTTCGAGACGAAACTCTAGGCGCTTGAATCGCCTGATTCTGATAAACGAGCGAAAAGTTAAACTAAAATGAAAATCGAATCAGAAATCGCGATCGAAAATAATCGCAAAAAATCCTAGAAAAAGAAAAACTGACGAACACACTAACGTCAAACGTTCGTTATCTGCGGCTAACGGGCGAAAACCGTTCGTTAAAACGAACGTACGGACGAACGTCCGCTAAATAACTAAACAAAAAAAAACGAACCGAAACTAAAAAAACGGATCTAGGGTTAAAAAAAACCGATCGGTTTTCTCGCGAAAAACGAGGCGGCGGCTACCTCCGGCGACAATGAGGCGACGACGCGGCGGCGGGTCGATGGC